>NW_012028637.1:225591-229923 GCF_000956235.1 Wasmannia auropunctata | reverse complement strand
TTATTTGTTATTATTTTTTCATTCGTTGCAATTTTTCGAAGCATTTTTAAATATAAATATAAAATTTAGGAAATAATTCGTTTGAAAAACTGCGGGAATGGCAAGAAAATGGCGGACCAATCAAAAGTGGCAGCTGTATGGCGCCACTCTGATTAGAGGCTCTCTATACTGTGGTTATACTGTGGTGACTGTATATACTGTATTAGTGTATTCCATAGTGTATTCCATATTCTATGGTGTAGTCATGATTTAGAGGTTATCTGCATGTCAAAGCAATCACAAGTCGCCTCATTTTTTTGTTTTGTAAAACTGTGTTGTGTTATTGTCACATAAGGTAAAAGTTGTCATCGCTACTTCAACTAATTATGATTATCTGAAAATGATGCGGTTGTACGTTTCTCAATTATTTACAAACTAATGCTCTCCGTAACGAACAATGTTAAAGTACACATTTGTGCTGTCATTGTATTTTTCGGAATAATATAATTTTAACGTCAGCGAACACGAAAAATGGCACTCATCAACATCGAAGGAATCGATCCTTGGTAAATTTATAAAATGTATTTTATAAAATTTTTTTCACCTATCCAGTAAAATCTATTAGATATAGGCTATTTCAAGCAATGACATTATCTTTTTACTTGAATTAATTACTATTCATTACTTCAATCTAATTGTACATAAAAATCTGATTAAAATTCGACTGTGTGTGATTAGGCTCACGGAATATGACGCATGCGAGAAGCTGTTCCGTGAGATCATGGAACAGCTCACTATGCGTGACGGAGAACCGAAGACGTCAAAAGTTCACGCCAGTTTGTCAGCTAATATAAGATTGCGTATGAAGCAGTACACGCGGGAGGTCCAGCAATTGAAATGCAAAGTGGAAGAAGCGTCTAAATTAAAAACAATGTACTCTTTTATTTGTGTATTAATATTTTAGCATAAGTTCAGCATAACTTTGAAATTCTGAAAATGATAAGTTTCTTAATGTATAATCTGTATGACAGAACGTTTGAGGAAGCCGAGCGTAGGACGAGGCAAGTGGAACAGTTGCAAAGCAAAGACATTCAGTTACAAAAATTGTACGAGCCACGAACAAATGATTATGTATCGTCGCGCACTAGCTTATTAAGGGCAGGTACATCGTCGGCTTTCGCCGACGGTGGCACAACTTCTTGGGCTGCTGACGACGATGATGACAAACCGTTAGATGTACAAGTATCTGTTAATGATCTTATGAGTCATCAAGATCGAGTATTGATAGGTAATAATAGTTTATAGAGAAAATATTATTAAATACACTGCACGTAGTTTGCATTGTTCTAATATCTTGTAGAACAAGACAAAGGCTTAGAGGAGTTGTGTAAGGTGATAGCTCGCCAAAAAGAAATTGGACAAACAATTAGCAATGAGGTTGATCACCAAAACGGTGAGCAGTATAAAAACTTTTATATTGGAATAGTTAAATGTGAAAATAATTTTTTCTTAATTTCACCATATTGTCATATAGAAATAATTGATGATCTCGCTGATCACATGGATAGGACTGATGAATCTTTGATCAACAAGACTCAACAGGTTCGTAATATTCATTCCAAAGATCGCACATGTGGTTATTGGATAGTGATACTTATACTTTTTATTGCTATTGTTATTGTTGCTGTCGTATAGTGGATATTGAAAGTATTATTTTAATCCCATTATGAATGGTCTTTAACTAAACTGCATAAGACTATTGTGCTAAGATATTTTTAAATAAACTAAAGAATGTAATATGAATTATAAATAATTTTTTATCTGTTTACCTAAGATTTAATATAATTTATGAAATTAATATTATATAATTAATAATGAAATGATGTGTATATATATATATATAAAATATTAATATTTACTATTTATTAATATTGAACATTTTTTCTATATGTATATCATTCAAATGTCTATTTTTATATATATGTATAAGGTACTATTATTTTTATTATATAAAATTTTATTGATTTAAAATATTGAATTAGCATTAAGATTATTAAGAATAATATTAATTGTCTATAAGAGCAAATATCTAGTCTTAAAGATGAGTAAGGAAGACTTTCGGCTGTTGGAAGTGGGAAATAAAAGGGTTGACATAATCAGACATGTTGCGTATTTTTCATTTTTCTTTTTTTTTGTCTCTTTTCATATCATAAATATCTATCCTGAATCTGGTTCTATGCGAACTTTCTCGGCGCCATAGAAATACAAAGAAAAAAGATCGCTATTGTTTCTGCGCTTAATTCATTTAAATGAAACATACCAAAGAAGTCTAGACTGCCTTGTGCCAGATACATCCGCTTTCTCAGTTTCGCCAGCATTTGTAATGGATAGTGTCTTGAACGCGTTTTTTTTCCCGTCTTTTTTACACATTCTGCTGGAACAATTGACAGATGAAAGGAATGTCTGGACTTTTTCTTTTTACAATCCGACGCAAATTATTTGGATTACTATTGTTGTCTATAGGAGACATGCTATCAGATTCAAATACATATGTACAATTGGCGCAATAGTTTCCATTCCAGCGGATATATCGCATGAATTTACAACACCGTCCGATACCCTTTGTTTTGCAAACTGGATATACTTTTAGTAGCTGCTAATCGCCGAGAGCACATCGCTCTTTCATAACATACAGTGAGATCTCGTTACAACGTCCCGCGTCGAATCTCTGAGCTGATATTGTTGTACTGCAAATTTTCTTACATCGAAATGCTCGCATATTGGAACATCATCTTGCCATTGAGTTCAATAAAACTTCTGCTCTGCCTATATCTCTGGTTACAACAGAATTTCGCTGTGCTAGCTAGTTGTTCACTAGAATTGATATATTTTTTTTTTTTCTTCAACACAGAAATCGCTACGAACGTCACATCAATTATCCAGATTTTCGTACTGAACCAAACAGCTTCTTGATCATAAGAACAACTCTACGGATACCTGTCTACATTAACAGCCGATCAAACATTTATGCAACGGGGGAGGGGGGGGATCGTGTCCCTAAACATTAGTCAAAGTTAACTGATGTTCAAACCGATGCACTGCCTCTTCCTGAAGACAGAGAAAAAGAGAGAGCGAGAGAGAGAGAAAGCGAAAGAGATAGCGGATCAGTTAGATCTCAGTTAACTTTAATTAACTTTTCGCGAGATAGCTGCTTACACGACAGCGCAAAGCAAACGCAATCAAAAATTTTTCCCCAAAAACATCGGTCGAAAACATTCAGAATTTCGCGGCGAGGTACACGGACATTTCTTCCGTTTACAGATAGCTGCATAATTGTAGAATAGATTGCACATCAATAACGTAGCGTACACAGTGTTAATTGTGTGGTTCCGTAGCGAGACCGAAGTGGCTTGTGCGCTGACTCCCATGTTTTTTATAAGACCAACAACCTTACCTCAAACAAACTCTGACATCCTACCCCCTTTCTCTCTCTCTGACTGATAATATATATATATATATATATATATATATATCTGTATATATATTAGAATATTTTTTTTTCATTATGTCAAATGGGTCCCGTTAGCCGTTAATCGCTTCACATTTATCGCCACTGGCCCGAGTTAAATGCGTCGACTCGTGTTCTCAATAACGTGCTCATTAACGAGGACGACGACGACGACGACGACGACGACGACAACTTTATCTAGCTAAACATCGAAGAACATCGAACTGTTTATGCGTGTTCAAGTCCCTGCAGTCAGTCTGAATCTAATTGACAATTGTGTATACCGAAGGTATGTGTCTCTCCCCTTGTTGCGCCGCTTGCTTGAGCTTGTCCCTCCTCTTCTCTTCGAATCTCTTTTTTTACATTCAGTTCGCTAACGATCGCTAATATCGACTACGTGCGAATGCGTAGGTACATATTACAACAATACCGAACGTACGATTTTTAGCGTGAACTCTCGCTACTCTCATTTATGGATGTTTTTATATACACAGACTACATGTATACTCATAGTTTTAGAGCGTAATATATGCGGGGTGTTCCATCATTCCTGCAATTCCGGCTTGTTAATATTCACACAATCTTTCTGTTTCTCTTTTTCTCAACTAATATCTGGATATGGGCATGCCTATCTCATTTTCAGAAAATATAATTAAAGAGAAGATTCAATAATATTTTCATAAATAAAAGCATTATGAATTTAATTGTCAATTGTTACTGATTCATATAATTACAAATTAAGAAGTATCCAAAGAAGGGCAAGTGAGCCTTGCACGCAATTAGTGCTAAAATTACATATATTTAAACAATAATCATTGTCACCCAAACGTTTCGGCTCCGCATTG
>NW_012028637.1:188576-225254 GCF_000956235.1 Wasmannia auropunctata | reverse complement strand
TGTCCAACGAACGATCTCACAACGAGCGATAAGCGACCTTCGTGCGAGCGTGAAAGAACAAAGCGCTAATGTTAAAGTAGAAGGAAAGAAATAATTTTTGTATTTTTTACCCACTGAAGATGGCTCAATGCGGAGCCGAAACGTTTGGGTGACAATGATTATTGTTTAAATATATGTAATTTTAGCACTAATTGCGTGCAAGGCTCACTTGCCCTTCTTTGGATACTTCTTAATTTGTTACTGATTCATTCTCTGATATTAAATATTCAAGTTAAGATATTATCTGGAAGCTAGTAAAAGTAATTTATCATCTGTTTATACATGATAAGTGATCCTCAAAGAATCTTTTTAGTCTATAACGTTTCCGCAATGAAATCATCCATTAATCATCTCCAAGAAAAAATCAATTTGTAACTTATCCGACAGTCGATTATAATTATTAAGAACTGATCAATGAACTGGAGTGACGAATAAAATGGAACACCCTGTATATCCCTGTATATCCTAATCTTCAGATTAACACAACCGTTATCATTCTGCAGTTTGGACATAGAGAAGCACGAGTGTTCTGTATTAGAACGCGCAGTAATTTTTCGTTTTACTTCCAAGCAATAAAACAACATTGGTTGTGTGTTCCAACTCCGAAATATTTATAACGCTAGTTCATCGTAAACGCATCCGCAAACCGGATGTGTATAGTAGAGGGTGGCACTTCTCTCAGGTTCTAAGTTCGATACGCTGTTAATGTAAAAGCTGTATCTTCTGTTATCGAAAAATACAATGTGCCGAAAGTTGTATAATCATATGATAGTTAATTTAACGATTTTTCTTGAAAGAGTCTCGCAGGAGGTGTCCTCTATAAACGTGCGCTGGGCGAAATGCGCCCACACATATATGCAACAGGAAATCGTTCGTTACACACAATTGGGATATTTTTTTTCTAGTCCCATTTCTTACATTCAGTGGCGGATTGGAACATCTCGAGGCTTCCAAAGACTTTGCCCTAAACAATAATGAATTCAGAAATCATTCAACATTCACATGTTATATAAAATCAATACATTATTTTAAAAGGCTACAGGAACAGTTTGAATATTTGATATTTAAATATCACGAGCGTGTTAATCTATCAATTGTATATCATTTCAATTATTTTATGTAAAACTGCAAAACATTTGCTGCATCTAACGAGTAATCCGCCACTGGATTTTAGTTTACTTCTACAGAGGCAGTACCGCATGTTTCTTTGAAATACTCTAGATAATCTGTATCTGCCGCGTACATCCGATACAGAAGACGCTTTGTGGAAGAGGAAAAGCAAATCTCACTCTCAGATGATAGCGAGGAACGCCATTCGCATTGACATACGACGATGTACAGTAACAATGGGTGTGTGCAAGAAGACTGGCACACTATCACGCACACAGATGTAACTATTAATTAGCAAACATTATTTCGTAATATCTCCCTAAGCGTGTAAACTAAATCTTATAGATATCTTTATCACTTCTCGTTTGCAAAGTTTACGGTACGGTGCTGAAACACAATATAGACCTTACCGAGCTCGTCTCGGTGGAATTGGCCGACCGGAAGATCACGCACATACATTGTTACAACGGTTCTGCTTATGTTACGCGAATAACAAACGGCAACAGAAAAACACATAAGAAGTGCGAACGACGAAACGAAGAAAAAAAATAAAGAATCAACAAAAAGCTCGTTTCCCAGACATACTTAATGTTTTATTTTCGTTACAGTGCACATTGACATCTTGATTTTTTTTTTCACATTAAGGCGAGGGTCATGAGTACTTCTTTTCCCTTCATTTGGCTTATCATTATCGTCACCTGCTGTCGGATGCACGTACTTCGCTCTTTCTCGCACACGATGCTATTTATTTCCGACCGCGGATCTCGAATCCGTCCGTTTCTCGAGCAACGTTCCCACTATCGCACGCACGCTTCGCGGATCATGGAAGCGGAAAGACCTCTATCTTTTGTGTATGTATGTGTATGCGGTGTGACATGACGATGTCGCGTGTGCAATCATGTGGTACCGTCGAAGCGACTCGATAAATCATCTAGGAGCGCAACTCTTTTTTTTTTCATTTTTTTTTCATTTAATATCACATGATTACGCCTAAACTAATTTACGCTCTAAGCAACGCTAATCGTACGCAACGTGTTACTATGTGTCGCATTGAGTGTACAAATTCGAATCTACTAATAAAGCCGGTAGTGCTGCACGTTGACTTGATACTTTGTTTGTGCTTCGTCGACATCATGGGACTGAGAGACAAATCCCGATAGATTAGGATCTCGCTAATTACGTGCTACATGCACGCGTAAACGGACTCTATGCTCACTCGTGACGAGTTTATGAGGCTTAGTAAGATCTACTTTTTAACGTCTACACCATGTCCATTTTCGCATCGCGTGGAAAATTAAACATTGGAACTGTGTCAGTTTCAAATTCTCAGTAAGTGCCACACTATACTCTGCCCAGTCGACGACTCTGATCACGCGCTTGCCACTTCTGTTCTTTCCTTTTATTTTTTTCTTTTATTTATTTTTTTTTTTTAGTGCGTCTTGTAACCAGTGCGCGAACACTTGGGTCTTATCCCAGAATATCTTGGATCGACTGTTCAGTCTTTCGAACGTTCTCCGATGTTACATCGGCAGAGAGGGATCGTGTGTCACGTGTGAGAAAGAGGTAAAGATAGATCAAAAGTTTTTTGCGTGTGTGTTTTTTTTTATTGTGCTTGCATGTTGTGTGTTGTTGTTGTTAAGTATAATATGCACTCTTGGTCGTCGTACGCGGCCCCCGCTGATCGGCAACCGACCGGCAGAGGGACGCCTTCGTTAAGATTACGAGAGCCGTAATCGCATGTAGAAACAATACAACGCGTGGTCATAGGAGTAGAAATTGTATCTAGAGTAATTATGGGGAGGAGGAGAGAAATATATATGGCGGTGTCGTCGTTAGGTCTATGTGGTACAAAATATGCGATTCGTTCAAAGTTGTTGCGTCGTGGGTCAGTGGCACGCGCCAAAGTGGGCCTTCTCAAATGGTTGCACAACTCAGCACGATGCTAGTAACTCAACGTGTTAGAAAAACTCGTCCGCGCGATTTCGCGCGATATCGGGACAGCTGATTAAAACGCACTTTTGCGCACCTTCTCTTTTCTTCTTTCTGCGCGATTGAGAATCGCTCGCCTTGCGCGCGTACAGGATTCTGTTCTCATTTTCCCTTTGCCAATTGACACGAGGCGCGCCGGATAGAGCTGGGCGAGTGCACACACGCTCGATAATAACTCGGCGACGCTCGCGCGATAGAGATTATATAAGCTCGGACAGTGTGTGTGATTGTGTTGTATACGGTCGTACAAAGACTAGGTCTAAAAGAGCATCGTAACGCGAGTAGAACGCGATGAATCCTCCGTCCGATGTGCTATCTAGAGTGATTGATCGTTTTGCATCAAGGGAATTCGTACGCTGGTAGAAAGATTCACGCTCAAAGTACTCGCGGTTTAACATTTGCGAGTATACTTGGCGGAGGGAGACAAAGAGAGCGAAGCAGGCACAGGCATGTGTGTTCGTTGTGGTCACTCGTGACTCAAAAGCACATTTACTAGATTACCGACGACAAGATTCGCGAATACGCTCTGACTCGAGTCAATCCGCAACATCATTGACTTCTCGTTTCCTCTCCTAATCGTAAGATCAGCTCGAGGTATCTTTTTCTTTAAAAACTACATTTATTTTTCTCAGATCATGGATCATTTATTCGGTTGCGCGAGAGCACGCTTCCCGTAATCTGTGTATCAATCCTCATGTGTATGCATGTAATATGTATATGCGTGTCGTGTAAGTTTGCCTTGGCTCAATAAACATCTGCATTATACATGATGAGCTACACAGTGTTCCGCAAAGAGTTCTCTCTACTTGTACCGTCAAAAATCAATCATTGCAACATGATCATAGTATATATATGTATATATATATGTATATATGTATATATTTACATTTACTATCTACATTATCTACACATCAACAAACTGTTAGTTTTAGCATCTTCATCGTATTGAATTTGTAAATTTTCTTTCAAACGTTATATCTCTCGCCTCGCATTTACCATCCACATCATTCACACTTTCATTCTTTCATCACCATCATCATCGCCGTTATTATAATCATCTGCATTTACATTATCATTATCATCATCATCATCATTGTCATCATTACCATAATTATCTTTATATCGGCGTTAGATGTGTAAACTCACGACTAGTTCGAAGTAACGATTATCATACAAAGTAATCATAATTCTTCGACTCTCGGTCAACTCACAATAACCGCAAATCAAATTAATGAGTGACGATCTCATTTAACAGAATATTAAAAAAAATAAAATAAATACGCCAACTTAAAAAAAAGACAGAGGAGTCGGGGAGCAATTAACGATAATCGGTAGCTATGCGATATGCAAGTAGGCATGTTATTATCACGCGCTATGATCGCATAACTTCGGGCCACGACAGTCTCTTTTTACCGTCCGCATCCCTTTCGAGGCTGCTTCTTGTCGGTTTCACCATTTTCAGGCAACGCCATCGTTATCTCTTCGTGCGGACATTGACGATTCATTCCTTTCTCCTCGGAGAATCATCCTGTCTAACACTGGGCGAGATTTTCCCAAATGGCAATCGAGTTAATCAGCGTCATCGACACGATTCAACTCCTCCGACAATGTCCTTAGAATCCATTAGTCTTCCTCTAATCTCTCCTGGGGAAGCGAAACCTTCGTAAGGCTTCGCGTTCAGGTTAAATTAGGCTGTGGTGACGACGAAGGAGTGGCCGGTTGGGGATATGAGGCCATGTCCTATATGAACGCCCAGCATTCCAATGTTTTAACGACGAAATCTTCGCGCGGCGCCAACGGCTCGTTGCCGTATGTGCTGCAGGCTTGTGTCCTGCCTTGATACAGATCACCGTCCAGCCAGAGCCCAAACTTGCCGCTAAAAACGAGAATACAATTCCGTCAAGTTCTCATCCAATAGCTTAAGAACAGTAGTATTTTTGAGAGAAATGAGAGGTAACTTACTCTCCAGCACCAATTGCTAAGCTCTCGTTGTTGCCCTTGATAAAGTACAAGTTGTCCCCGGTCCAATTGAAACATTGGAACCTCGGCGTAAACCTGAAGAGCAGGGACTCGCCGGTACCGTAAAAATGATCGCTCACGTGCAGGGAGCACGAAGTCAGCGCACCAAACACCTGTACAGAAAAAAGTGGCTCATGAAGGCTGCGACATGCACACACGATAAAACCGAGAAAAAGATTATTTGACGTTTGTGTTTCGTTTTTACTCCAAATAAACCATCCGAGTGGACGAGTTAGCAATAAACCAGTTTGCGCGGATGCAGGATATTCACGAAAGTAAGTCAACGCGCAAACACAACTTCGCGAAAATCCATGTTAATCTCTTGCTCAGACTAATTATGTTAATCGCAGAACTTTTTACTTCGGATTAATTAAGTCAGTTGACCTCGACATTTTACTAGACTAAATGCTTTCCACTTATAATTAGTTTTCTCTTTCTGATAGTATACACGCGCGAGAAATCATTGGCTCAACAATTTTCACACGATTTTGTATAAATATCTATTTATATTTCTATAAATATCTATCTATTATATTTTAAATACTGTATTTTTTTTTAACAATTGTTTTCTTGATATGTACCACATATAGAATGCTATATATAATCTGACGCTAACATAATACAACGCCAAGAAAAATGTTTGCAGTCACAAGCGTGATCGTGTTAATTCCAGGATTCATTTTTCGGAGTCGCATCATTGGATCAAAAACTAATCATCTCTTTCCATTTCTAGATCAAATTAAGGAACAGAAAAACTCACATTGCCCTCCGTGTCCTCGATAACTAACAGGATTGGACTCTCGACCTTCGCCATTTTTCGATACATGCTGTTCAGACTGAAGCCATGCTGGCTGGTGCTGAAGACGAGAGTCCACTGGTAACCCTCCGCTCTCGCGGGCAGATGTCGGCAGAGCTGTTCCCTGTGTTCATCGCTGAGTATTTCCGTAGTGCCAATGAGATCGGGCACGATGACGTCGTTATCCAGAGAAATGGCACTGTTCGCGTAAAGAGCTCGCCTGAACTCCTCGCTCATAGACAGCACCTGTGAAGACAATGCATCATTTACTAACGTATCCTCTGAACGTACTCTTTATGATACGTATATCGCGAAATTCTAATCGAGGAGGTAAGAAGTAATGTCATCTCTCGATTCCATGAAAAGATGATTGTGACACAAATGGATGTGAATAATGTTCTAAACGATGCTCTATTAGTATGTATAGACGGCACGATTGTCGATATTTGAGATACGTGTGGAACGAAATATTCTTCTAACGTTCATTAAACACAGAAACTATCTTGCAACATGCATCAATATGATGTCTACTCTGGATATGTCGAATAAAAAATGTTCAAGTATTCTAAAAGTCGAGCGGATCAGAGTCAGGCAAGATATTAAAATAATGATTAGTCATAATATTAAAACAAACGTAACATTGCCTTCTTAGCAAGTATAATTGATGACTATAATTGCAACTTATTATAGATACATAAAATTAATGTACATAATTTCATGAAATCTAATAGATAATAAGTTAACGAATTTAGAATTACCTTCAAACAAATATTTCAGTTCTATCCCACCTGACTCGAAATCCCGAATAGTTTCGAGGAATTTTTCATTTTTCTCGTGAAATTCGAACATGAAAATGTGCTGCTAATAATGAAATGATTTTGACGTCCTTTTGGCTTCTGACCTCCTCAGGTTTAACTAAATCTAAGCACATTTAGGGCACTACCACATCCAAGTGTCGTGTTGTACTCCGTTAATACAATCTCACGTAACCGCAGTGGGTGTTGCGTTTATTCAAGTCAATTGCCGGATAATTATTAACGTGGGAGGCCACCGTGAAATGTGTGCCGATATTAAATCACTTTTGTTCGTTACCCGCCATCACATGGAGTCGCTCAGCTTCGCGCCACGCATGATAATGCAACACGCGCGCGAGAGAATGCAAATGTCGCGCGGTGTACATCCCATACAGAGAGTCGCCGATGATGGAACCCAAACTATAGAAGCTACTATATAAACGGACGGCCTTAAAATAAAATCGTATCGGAGCGATTGGACACCATATCGATTGTATCGCGTTGAACCCGAAAGTCGGTGCATAAATGATGAGTTAGATACCGATGTCAAGTAGATATAGGAATTATAATAGATTTAAGTAGAATAATTAAGGCTTGAAACGAACGAGACAATGAATTAATAAGATCACAAATTTAAAAAGTACTTAATCGAATTTAAATAGCTACTATGAAATTATATTAAATAATGAATATTTTTTTGATAACAAATATTAAATCTAAATATAAAAAGAAAAATTATTTAAGAGTGAAACAAATATTAATATTTGCATGATTTTATTACTCTTCCATTTCATCCCAATATCCCATCTAATGTTACATCAAAATGTAATTACATTTACAACATTGTTTACACTCCTTTCACTTTATGAAATGTTTAACAGAGGAAAATTAAGGAAGATAATACAACAAAGCGATTAATCAAGTTTGAAAATGCAATAAAAATTATGATGCTGAATGTACACAGCCAAAAGTTTGGAAACACCAATAAAAACGAAGATATGTTTTTTTATCGTACATACGAAGTTATGTAATTATGTAACTATGTTCTTAATTTTATAAAAAAAATTATTGGATTTGAAGAATTATTGCTAAAAAAAAGTATATTGTTATAGATATTTGAACAAGTAATAAGTAATCCTAAAAATGTTAATTTTGAAAAGTATTTCCAAACTTTTGGTATGCATTTTATATTATTAATAATCACAAAATCATGAAAACATTATGTCCCGTTAAGTAGAAATACTGATCCGTGGGCAACGCTATGCATCGTTAATGTGCGACACGATGTGTTATCATGTGCTAAATTATTGGAGAGGTCCATCATCGATTGATTCAAATAATGAAGCAACGGCGTAAGATATTCCTGAGGGCGACAAGTTCGATAACAATTCTCACGTACGCCTGGCGACACGGGTTGTTACGACTTTACATTGTGTACCGTTCTTACTACCGAAATTGGCATAATTTGATAATTCTTAGTATTGATTGTGTCGCGCTACATGTGACAACAAAATGTACTTCTGACAGCTGTTGTAGATGTTGCTTAATTGAAGACGCGCGAATGAGGGAAATAAAATTAACATTAATGATTATATCATGTTTACAGTGCGGATGACACATAAAGCATACGTTGAATGGGAGACGCCTGGATGTATGTATTCTTTTACATTGGAACGAAAATCTATTACACTGTCTACAGATATACAATATTCATGAAAAAATTTTATTTTATTTCTCCCAACCGATACGTAGTTTCCAAAATTAATTTGAAATTTTTACTTTCTTTTTTTTTGCTGATGGGCTTCATCTTCTAATAGACTTCGAGATAAAACACGGGAAAAATTCATTATTACACATGTTACATATTTTATTTTAGCTAAGTATTGAATTTTCAAAGAATACCCGAATGACGTCAAAAGAACAACGAAGTTGGATCATAGGTTATCGCGGAAATATATAAATAAAGTCCCCACTTGTTCGTTGAGTTCGTTTTTGCGATGCAAGAGTAATAAATCACTAAATTAGTACAATGGATTTTATGTTATAAGCGTAACAAAAACGATGTAATGACATTTTGAATGGCATATTAAACATCGATTATCTTACCACGTGTGTTCTCATTATTTATATTATTTATGAGCTCACTACGGAAAAATTATGTTCCAAAAAGACGCCGTCTGTCTCTGCTGTGTTTTTAACATTATCAGTCATTATCAAGCAAACCTGTCTTCTTTGTATAAAAAGACACAAAAAATTCCGATAACCTTTGATCTCGCGATTGGAAAAATTTTAGCTTTCATACGAGTGTTTTGTTATGAATGGCAGCTGCCTTGACACCGTCAGATGATGTTATTCTAACATTTAAGATGTCTAACGAGAAGAAAGATCAACAAACCTAGAGGGGCTGAGCAAAGCTAAATCAATATTTTTTTCTTAAATTTAAATTTTTGTTTTAAAGTTATATTAGTTTATAAATATATATTATATAAATACACAAACATAATGATATGTTATAGCTAATATTAATATGATCGATATTACAGATTAGGGAATCTCATAAGGGACCCAATAAAAAAATAATAAAATAAATGTTTTTAAATAAGTTTTCTCTATGACAAACATCGAAAAATTAAAAAGAAATAAAATTTACTTTATTATTTTTTATTTATTTTATTATTTTATTATTTGTATTCATTTTAATTCCGGTCTAGTTATTGGGTGGAAAGTAATCCAAAGAGAGTCAAGATGCTTGGATAATTTATCGAAAAGTTAAAAAAAAAATTTATTTTATTATTTTATTATTTATATTTATTTCATTTCCGGTCTAATTTTTGGGTAGAAAGTGATCCAAAGGGAGTCAAGATGCTTGGATAATGTTCTCTATGCTGTAGCTATAGTTTGTAAGTAGCTGCAGTTTGTAAGAAGTAAATTTAAATATTCCCTTTAATTCCCTTTAATTAAATAGTCCCTTGTCAGAAGTAAATTTTTTTGCTTCTGATATATGTATTTTATTCACATCAAGATATTAAAATTTTCACTAAAATTTTTGGAAAACAGTAAATATCATTAATTAATAAAATTAAAAAATAAAAGTATGCAAATAGAGATAAGTTAATATATATCGCAAATTCTCCTCGGAAGGTGGTTTATAGAAAAAAAGATTCAGAGAAATTGATATCTTGGACCCCACATTATTTCTCCATGTTTCTACACGGGAAGAGAAGCCAAACGTTTATTTATACATAAAGATTGCATTATCGCGGTATGCAAGATTGTAACGAGCCTATCGTACTTTTGACATTCGTCTCTTACACGGACAGATATAAAAATGTTGTCACTGCCGGTCAATCAGTTCTTCACTGCGAAGTTTTTTCAAAGCTCATTATCACTATCGACCACTTCACTGGATGCATTGCGTTAATTTTAATTTGATAGCGACATGCTATTCCAGATGTTCCGCGCAAACAGCTCGTTAGCCAATGCAATTATCAGCTTTTTAATAAATTGACCGGGAGAACGATAGTGACTCGTTATAAAAAATTTCTTAACTATAACATTTATAGAGATAAAAAGTACCACGCGAAGATCTGTCGCCTATTTTGTAAAGATTAATTATTTTTCATATTTTAATATATTGATTTCTTCAGTATGTATCCAGAGATATTATATTCTAATAAAATCAACATCTTTATAACACAATTATTTTTATATCAATAGTTAAAAAAGTTATACAACAAAATATTTCGTTTTAAGAATAGATATTTAACATAAACGAAGAATAACCAAATCAATAAGTAAAATAAGATTTGCAAAATTAATTTTAAGGATTACATTAAAATAATCGATAAGTACCACATATACTACTGTTTATATTGATACTATTTAATCAATACCAAATTGAATCAATAATATATTTATTAATATGAACGTTTCATATGTACGAATATATTAATTGGAAGAAACAATTTCTGCTGTGGACAAGCGAGTTGCTTGAAAATAATAAATCTATAGATTCATTAAGTATTCATATTCTGTTTTTATATTAAAACCATCTTAAGTAATGTCTTAAAATGCTATGACTTCTAATTGATTTATGACGTCTTAAGACGGTCTCAAATATAAAAGTGGATTATGAATACCAGTCTATGTCTAATCAAATATATAACAAATATACAACTAACATAAATCGAAGTAATATTGAACAAATAAAAATATTTGACAATCATAATGATACACAGGAATCAATAAATATTAGATAAAGTCTGTGCAGTTTTTAATTTAGAAGACACTTTCAGAAATTGTTTTATATTGATAGTGCACAGGTTTTAATCTGCATTATGACGTACATATTAGTTTCAATCAATAGCTGATTTATTGCATAAATTTCTTAAAATGTTAAGTTTTGTTAAAAACTATACGACTGTTTGATTACCTGGTGTGTATGTATGTGTGTACACACACATATTTACATATCGGAATATGAATATAAACTATGCTATGTCATCGGGAATTTGGTATTGATTAAATTCAATATTTGCGAAATGAGGATAATAAAATTTTTATTAATGATTTTAATGTAATAAATATCAGTATTTACAATTGAAAGAATAATTTCTTATGTTTTATATATAAAAATATCAGAATTACTTTTGAAACAAGAAAATAACACGGTTCTTTTTGCAATTTGCCTAAATTTCTTGTAAAAGAAATCTTAAAAAGTACTTATTATTATATTATTATATATAGTAGTACTTTTTAAGATTATTCTTTTTATTTAAAAAGAATTTTATCAGTTTTTCTTTATTTAAAAAGAATAATCTTAAAAAGTACTACTATAGTATATGTATAATAAGTATACCTTTTAAGATTTTGTTTACAAGAAATTTTTATAAGATGAGTATAAATAAAGTAATACATCGCGCAATTTATAATATTCAATTCGCCTTGCGATTATTATAACAAGCGATGCAATGACAACAACAACACAGCTATGTATACGGTCTGAAATCCGAGAAATACAGAATTAATCGATCTCCGCGTAGAGGTCATCGTAAGATAAGAGCGAATTAAAAGAATTTTGCGAAAAACATATGTATGTACAGAGTGCTCCAAAGCTACATTACTCTTTAAACACATTTTTAACTAAATCATAAGTCAAATCTTTTTATTGTAAAAAATGATATATAATACATAATCGAGGCAAATCTAACATGAAAGATTAATAAAATTTTTTATGGTAAAGATCTTTTTTATATATATTTTAGATGTTAATAACTGGTATTATAAAAAAATCCAATAGAGAATCTTTTTATTTTCACTTCTGGTCTTTCCATTAGCGAGAATAGTGCGATAAAAACAATCTCACAATGAAGGCACTCCACGTGATGCGTCACAAAAGGTGAGACTTTCACGTGTATTCTATACGCTCGTATAGAAAAATAAGCTACAAGAGACCATCCTTAACGCTTCTTTTCAGATACGTACAAGCCAAGTATCAAAATAGAACGCGGAAGAACACGTTCCATTCCTTTGACAGGTTAACGACCGTGAAAAGCCCATTAGTCGGGCATTAGTCAATCTCACTATTGGATTGGTAACTGCAGAAAAAACATAAATTAATCATTTTACAAATAGCTCAAAGAAATTAACTAATCTTCCCTGCGAAAATAACATATCAAATTTAACGTATTACGAACCATCCAGATTTAAATTTCGCTTCTAATGTATTATCGTATAAAGCAAAAATCAGACAATAAACAATTGTAAGCATTTTGTTGCTCTTGGAATGTCTTATTTTTTAAGACATATGTTTGTTTTTGTAATAAACAATCCATGTTGCAATTTACTCATTAAGGAAACGCGAAGAATAACATCTAACTAAATTTGCAGACTCGTGAGAATAATTGCACACTCACAGTGACCGCTCTTAGCTTGAGGGAAATATCTGACAGAAGAGCGTCGAAACGACACTATGCCTCTTTTAAAGGCCGTGCGTAAAGATCTAAATCTTTTTAAGATTAATTGGACTGATTTCTTGGACGAGTAGATGTTTATAAATGATGATAATTAAGCTCAATTAAAGAACACTGTATATGGTAATTGCAGCAGCAAAAAATTACAATAACGTAATTATTTTCGCCGCACTAATTATCTAATCGTATTCAAATGGAAAAACTTGTGTTATTATTATTATTATTATTTGTAAATTACACAATCGTAAAAACATGAAGACTTTCGATGATTAACAATTAATGACGATTTAATGGATATCGAATAATTTAAGTTTCAAAACATAAATAATCTAATATTTCTTAATTTTTTTAAATATTATGTTCAAATATTGTACAAAGCATATTAATAGTATCTTATGTTGTAACATAAATGAGTAACAAAATTATTACTATAACTGGGAATTATGTGTACTGATAATAAAACTCACCGTAAGCATTCTGGACGAATGCTGAAAGACATAATTCAGAATGGGACACGGATCGACAGTCATTCTCGACACAATTAAAGTCTAGACGTACGTTATCGTAGTTTCACTAAACCTTGAACTTCTTAAATCGTCGATTAATATATCGAGGTTTACTAAGAACTGCGACTTCACAAATCGCGCTACCGTTTTCAGTGTTCCAATTGAGTGTTACGATTACGCCGTGTGAAATTCGCGATTCAGTTGCCGATTGGACTGAGAGAGGTGTGAAATTTTTTTCACGCGAATTTTCCTTTACGCGTACAAAGGATCACGCGACAGTTGCGAGGTTCGTGCGATCAGCAGGACGAATCGCTCGAGACTGAATAATGTCGGAGGCACACAATCCGATTTCTTTCAGTGACCATCGCGCGAGAAACTTTGCGCAAAAAAAAAACCTTTCATCGGGATCCGTCTCCGGTCTCCCTTCTTCCTGCTTAATGTCAAGTATACATAAATTCCCGCCGAATGCTCACGTTGACCTCGAGTGAATTATTCTCACGCGCGATCGTCCTTCGATCTCCTAGCCGTCCTGATGCGACTCTGATAGCGGCGGGCTGGATTAACGAACCACGCCGAGAAGGAGGAGAGACGCCACCGCGGTTTGTCATTCGATCTGCCAAAACTGCCTTTAAATGACGCTCGTAACAACGAACTTCCGTGTGCCATTATGAGATTTCGGATGGATTTCCGTATACTTATCCTGCGAGGTTCGAGCCATTCTTTTTTTTATACAAGGACAAAAATATAACTTAGGAAGGTTTTCTTAAATTAACATACAACATATCATAATATAAAAGTTTAAATATACGCCAGAGTTGCCCTCTAACGATAAATGATTTGATAACCTAGTAATGTTTATGAGAAAAAATAAACTTAATAAAAATAAGAACAAATAAAACAATAAGATATAAGTAAGGTGCTGTCTAATTAATCATTATTGCATAGTTTTAAATTTAAAACAAATTTTGTCAAAGCTGGAGGGTGGTGAGGCACTACTTTCTTTTAAATGAAACGAATAAAAAATAAGGTTTTAACGAGTTCTAGCAAGTTTATCATTTTTAAGATGTTATCGTTCGACCTGGATTAGCGATTCAGGAAAACATTGCATTACTTTAACAAGTTGCTACGGATATCTCGTTAGCGCGATCGCTTATCATACACGCTGTCTTCATTTCACGAGTAAAGATTTTCCACGATTAAAATGTATGTGTTGCCAAAGCTGAGAGTAAATCATCGTTAGATTAAAATAGACGCCCGCGGCAACTATGTATTCCGATTACTCTGATACGATCGTGATCGTGTCCAGTCACGTTTACGTATGCTAATCTTATGAATAAATTGTCTTGTACCAGGCGAGACAAGCCATCATTAATCAGAGATGGGAAAAACATTAAATGCCGCTAATTTGCGCAAGTTGATGAAGATTTCAGTCTTCAGGAGTTTATACATAGGGTGTTCATACGCGTATACATCTATTTGGTAAACGAAACGATATTCTGTGCGATAAACGTAAAAAAAAAAAACAGAATTATGCAATAAAACTGCGAAGATTGTCCATAAAACTTTGCAGGAGACATCGCACAGATGTATTACGTAATCTCTATTCAGAGATTACAAGCGAAAGGATTTGATGAGAATCATATTTATTTGTGTTTTAATTGAACTTTAATTAAGATCGAAGCGAGACGGAAGCGGCCAAACCATTGGGAAATATAGATCACCCGTTACGGGAGATAATAAGGCTCGCGGAGCCGGCCATAAATTGCCTTCAATTTGCGAACCGACTACAACGTGATCCGCTAATCGAAATTTCCTGGCAGTTTGCTACGCGAGGAGTGTTATTGTGGGACATAATGCGTGAGCACAGAGGACATTTATGTCGTAAGTAGCTAAGCAAAATTATATAATTTCGCAAAAAGCGACGACGTCGCTTTTATAATTTTGACTGCGCGATATTACGTAAGTCTACGCATTACGTCAGTCTACAAAAAAAAAATATGTCAAAATACTTAGGCATATATTTAAGAACAAGTGTCCCATTACTATTATTTTCAACTCTTCATTAAATTTATGCAGAATGTAACAATTATATTTAAGCTCATGAATCAATTCATTGGAACTGGAGACTCATCTTTTCTTATACAAAAAAGAAAGAAATAAAAGAGATATCATATTACAAAATTATTTAAGCTCCGAAGTAAATAACATTTCGTTTTCTTCCTGAAATAATTATAAGATACATAATGTATACTCTCTGAAATAATCGTTTGTAGAAACTTGATCATCCCGCATACGGAAAGTTCATAAAAGGCATTAAAAGCCAGCCGCGAATGTTAACATTCAAGGAGACCGGGAAACGGTTGACCAAAAGATTGCGAAGGGTGACTGCGATCGTTATTGACAATCGGCGCGGCGGCGCGGCGCGAAAATGTCCGCCGATTTCCTTTACAATTCCAAGATAACGGCAGGGAAATAAATATGAAAGTTTAATGAGCTTGTGCAATTTGAATGCACGTCAGTGAATGCCACTCCATATTAAATGTGCTGTTTTAATATCGCAACATTCCTAAACAGACCACAGCACAGCTATTATGAGGACAATTATACAGATTACATCATTTTTATTTTTCTAAATGAAATGCACGATTACATCAAAATCTTTCGAAAATCTTTCGACAAATATATATTTCCCAAATTAAACTTTATGCTATTCTTTTACTTTATAATCAATAAAAAATAAATAGTTTCACAAAAAGACAAACAATTTAGGTTTCTTAAAAAGTAAGTTATCAATATACAGATCATTTAAATTGCAAACTGCCTATATCATTGATGTAATTATTTATTTAACTCATTATTTGAGGTAATAACATGTTTCCTTGCTGGAAAAAATGTCTTGTAATGACTCGTTATCATATTGTGAATAAATTATATAATAAGTAGAAATATTAATTTACTTTCCGGTATTCTGTGAACAAGGTATGAAATATACTCTTCGTCACTCACAAAAAGCATACAAAAAATGTTAAAAGATTGATATTGAAAGAAAGTTCTCGGTAAAAATTCATCGAAAAAAATAAGTTAGATGATAAATCTACACATGTATACATGTACATTTAACAGGGAAATAAAAAGTATGATGCAACATAAAAATTTATCTTTATACAGATAATACCGGTCACGAGTCATCAGTTCCAAAAAATGTTGATAAAAACATGAAGATAACAATTTTCAGTTTCTAACGATAATTTTTAAATCAATATAATTAAGAAGCACGAGAAATTAACGTAATCATGCTGATACTGCATAAACACCGAGTCATGTTTATTATGCCAGTGCATAAAATACATTACGTACAACTTCGGGAATATGCACTTGTCCTAATTAATAGAAATTTTCATAAAAATCAATGTTAAAAGCATATTTTATCTAATTTTACTTAGTCGGTATATTTTATCTATTTTACTCGATTAATTTATGTATTTGTAGCTTTTTAAGTTAATCGCTTTAAGTTTGTAAAGTTTTGCAAAAAATTCTAAGAAATATAAAGAATCGATTAGCACTAATTCACAATTAATGACATTTTTTTCTTTATTAATATAATTAGAACTTGGAAAGAGAAACGGCTACTTAATAATCCATTTAGTTAATTTAAATTGCCAGCAACTTGGTTAAAATGGCTTCTCTTTGAAAGCGCTGGTCCATAAAGTTTATATTACTTTAATAGCGATAATAATAATAACAGAATACGCGCGGTGTCCTAATTTCTTCATAACAATTGATGCGTCCCGACGTTTTTGTTAAAACAAAGCGAAACAAAGAGAAAAATTTATTTTTATAAACATTACAAAATTCATTTCTACTATTATTCTATTAATCATTGCGACAAGAACTAATGTTTCGAAATAAATCTTTTCCACAGATTCCATTTGTCTTTCAAAGCATAACCGCCGATGTCATTTGCGATTATACAATTCTGTGGAAAGTTTCGAGAATAAATTTGCAAAATGAAAATGAAAATAAATAGCAGAAAAACCAGGAAAAATATCTGATTAATTTTATTTCCGTGGGAATAAATTTATTCCTGTGTGCTGTTTGAATTTCTTATGTATATACATATATATATATATATATATATATATATATATATATTCCTATTCACAGATCACGTAGCAAAAGTTCACGGTCAATCAAAAATAAAAAAATAGTAAAACTATTTTATTTTGTTATCCCAAAAATTCCTTTTTTCTGCATATCGAAATCCCAACTATTTATTACACTTGATAATCGTATTACTTTCTATGTTCAATTGTAATAAATTGGTCTTTTTATTACATAAATTGTCGCTATACATATATCCAACATTTTAAATCTGTTTACTACGTTCTTTAAATTCCTTCTTTACCTTCTTTAAATTTGTTCTTACTATAAATACATTCCCAAAGCTACTTGAGCGCACTTGTTTGAATATGTCTCAAGAGGAGCAAGATATACCGTCTTTCTTCCTTTTCCTTGGAAAAGTTTTCACCTTTTTCATCTCTAAACTCTATTGCTATTTCAAATGCAAGCTGCTATGCGAATGATAACTGACAATATGTATTTTATTAATCGAATGATTGCCACAATTCAAAGCCGACTAGTTCCAAGCGGCGCATTTTGCAGGTGACGGTTCGGTGAAAGGTGAGCTTAGGCTCGAAGACCGGTTATTAAATACGTTTCTTGCAAAGCGCCGCTCTTCTCGAGTCATTAATGTGCAAATTATACGAAATAGATCACAAGCAAATGCACGGTATTTTGTGGTATATACACACAAATTGTTAAAGTCGTTTCCGTCCTAAACATTACATCGAACAGTGCTGCACGGAAAGAACGATTTTGCTGGAAGGTCTAAAAATTTTGCTAAACAGATCTGAAAATAATTCTTGTTGAATCATCAAAATAATTTTGTTGGAAAGACAAAAATGATAAGCATTTTTAACTTTCCAGCAAAATTATTTTGATACTCTAGCAATCAGTTTGACTTTTCAACAAAATTATTTTGATTGTATAACAAAGATTATTTTCAGATCTGAATCCAGCAAAATCATTCTTTCCATGCGTACGCAAATAATTATTTATCTTGATGAAACTTTCTGAGAGTAATGTTCGTAGATAAATAAATTAATATATTGAGCGTGAGTAACTCCGTATATACGTACGTATCTTGTACAATAAAACAAAAATGATAGTCAGTAATAATACGGCAAAAATATATCAAAGTAATATATAATATATAATTACAATATTAATAACTGTAATTACAAAAGAAATTATTATTATCACCAAGCTTTTGTGTTCAAAAGAAGCATAATTACGATTTAAAAATTTTTTACATTAATTTAAAATCCCGAATTACGCGATTTTGTGACATCTGATGTGGGATCCAGATTAAAACATTTCGATATGATCGGGCATCCAAGCAGAATCTTATTTATATTACATAATTAAATTGATTACCAAACTAACATTCCTGACAATCTCACAATTGGAGACATTTGCATCGCGTGGAGAAGTAGACGTGGTTAAAAAAACGCGTGTACGTTCGCCTCAACTCTGACTTTTACCTTCGTTTTCTGTTTCAGGAATTTCGTGATCTTGACGATCGGATTCGGCATCTTTGGCCTCGGCATCCTCGATCACTCGCGTTACCTTCGACGGACACTAAAAATCGCGGTCGGCACCTTCTTCCCGATCCTTCGCTCCTTCGTTCACAAATGGAAAATCGTGTGCAAGTCGTTTACATCATGCCTCAAATTGTATTTTTTCGAGGAACACACAGAGTTTTTTTGAAGAAGTAAAACGAGCCACGAATCGATATAACTTAGTTCTTTCCTAATGTTTCTTAATTATCACAGATTGTGAGAACTTGTTTATATTAATACTGCCCACTTGATAATTCTGACGAGTTAATTGGTTTAATCAAAGCAGCGTCTAAAATAGTCAATATTACTTAACATCACTGCATACCAATTATATTAATTAGTTCCCTTTTTTATTTATACTGACGAGTCATTTAACGAGTGAACTTCACTTCGCGAGGACTAAAGCCGTACTGAAGCTTTCGGAGTAAATCTAATACATTCATACAAGTGATGAAGCTTAAGAGGAGGGGGGGAAGAAAACGTATATGCTTCGTGACGTATATACTTCGGCAGATGCTTTCCTCACTACTGCGCATTCTCATCTGCGCAGCACGTGTTCTAAAAGTCTTTCATAATTTTAATTTCTTCCCTGCGAATGCTTTCGTCAGCATGAATCGTCGTCCGCAGATTCAAATCGACGTCAATTTGGGCAAGATCCAAGAAATAAAATTGTATATATTATGTTCAATTTCAAAGGATTCCGTAGAACAGAAGAATGTAATTGTGGAAAATATTTTAAAATATATTTGCCAATCACTCATCTTCAATAGTCATTTACAGCTGCCTGAGATATCTATATTTATTTCGTTAAATCCTATCTTTGTTCTTACGCCAGTTGTAAACTTAGTTTTAATTGTAAGTTCTGGAAGTAATTCGGAAGTAATTATTCTCACTTTTAATTATCTTGCAAACATCCACCGATAAAATTAATATAACTTACACTGTATTTCCACAGAAAGTTTTCCTCATGGTATTACTTTGCGGGAAACTATTATAGTCAAGCGAAATCTAAGTCAATGCATTTCTAAACGGCAAATTATGCTCGGCTTTACGATAAACGCCGCGCGAGCATCCAAAAATAAGCGAAAGCATACCCGAAGCTTGACATTCTGTCGTTTATTTTTAAACGGTCAAATCGCGAAGTGTTCGAGGACAAAAAAAAATACTCGAATGGTGAATGGATTATACGCATTTGTGTATCATAATGATCTTTTTGATTAATCAATATTTTTCGTTGATTTCCCACAAGTTAGTTACTTCTACAACAATACTTCGAACAATACTTCGAAGATTTATGAACTCCATTATAGAAACTTTTGTTATTCATTAAATACATTGTTCCCAATGAATTTTTTTAAATACTTGACAAAGCATATTTTCCTATTACAAGCAAATTTATAATTAATTCTATTACGTAAAGACAGTAGAATGACTAAGTGAATAAGAAAAAATTCTTCGAATTTACAACAGAAGAAACTGTTAAATCAATTTTTATTATCTGAAATCATCATATTATCTGATTACGATAAGCATATGCCGTATCTCAATTCGATTACTAATAATTGTTTTTATTTAAAATAATGCGATACGATAAAATTGTATTATTAGCTTACTTTTACAATGGAATTCAAAAGTTTATTAACTTATCGATATATATATATATATATCTTTATTTTTTTCAAAATAAGCTAATATTTAAAAACAAGGATCGAAGCGTTTTCAATTTAATCTGATCTGGCATTTACAAAAAAAAGAAAAAATTTAACCTGCATGTTTTTGCCGGTTGTTATAAACAACCGAGTGCATGAAAGATATTCTCTCAAGAAATGTTATCTGCTACATCTGTGTCAATTTACACCGACTGTGTCAATTCTCATCAATAATGCATCGATATTATGCAAGCGCTGACTAGTTCATAGAGTATGACTCTTGACACAAGATGATCTACATTGTTGCACGTTTACATCACACAAGGTATACGCAGTATTTATAATGAATGTCCAAACCTCATTCTTCCGTAAACGAGTTAGAAACGTTGATCGTTCAACGCCGTTTCGAGGAAGTCGATGTTAAGTTAAATTCTTTTTAATGATACAGAGACTGATCCCTCTACCACCGTTAGATATTTTCTTTAAGAGAACATAAACAATCGATGGGAATGACTTCCGATCTTTTATACTCCAGCTAACTGCTATTGCGTTTCTTCGCTTCGAATCCGCACTCACGACACACGACACACGATGCTGTCTATCACAATTACCATTTCGCCTTGGAATCGATAATCTTTATCGTCTTCGACGCAATACCGATTTGCATAAAGCCGCACCGTAAGAATCGGCTGAGCATGGAAAGTGTTTTTGCAAGTGTAATTCAAATCGCTCGCAGCGTGATAGAAATCTGCGAGAAATTGTAAACTTTTGTTGAAACATCTCATCAGACATATAAATATATATGTAGAGAGAGAGAGACAGAGAGAGAAAAAGAGAGAAAAAGAGAAAGAAAGAGACGAATAATAATGTGATACGATAAAAACATTATGCATGCGCGAGTTGGAGAGTATCGAATAAGTGCATGCTGCACATTCATCTAGATTCTAGTTGAGAGTATATTCTACGACCAGGAGGAACAGGTGCATGCAATTCGTTTTCGGCGAGTGATATGCGATTTGTCGAGAGATATAAGAACCGCAAGATAAACCTAGCTCGAATAAGACCCAAACCCAAGTACTAAGAGCGAGTTAAGCGAATAAATTTACTAAAAGAAGTTTCTCATATGTATTGGTCTGCAGGAATATCATTATTATGGATCAACGCGAGGGCGTGAATGAGACAGCAAAACTGTGAACAACAAGATCGTAAAGAGAACTCTTTACAGACTCTATTTCGTATCACGAGAATTAATGTACTATATGTCGTGGTAAATCGAATGTACCGAAATGAACAATCGAAGCGGGCAAAGCGGGCTGAAAAAGTCGGCTAAAAAAGAAAAGGAAAGAAAAAGGTTAAACGATAGGCACGGCCGCAAAACATCGCGTGACAACGTCGAGTGCACCCGAGATCTAACACAAGGTTTATCTAGGGTGCGGCAGTGTTATCTAAAAGGTGCATTGTTCAACATCGAGCAATTAGGGTGTCTAAATGACAGATATCATCGATCACCGGGGAGATGGGCGGAGTGATCGGTACCTCCGAATCCTGGATCTGCTCGGAATCGGCCGACGTGCTCGAGGTCTTCAGGATGCTGTACAGCTTTACGTAGGGGGCCTTGATCAGCTGTCGGCCAATAGAATCGGCCGTGTTTAACAAATATCCTCGATCGCGGTCATTGAGGTACACCGAGTCTCGCGCGATCCTCGCGTCGAAAATCAACAGCGCGTTTGACGGTAAACGTGACAACAACGAGCGCCGGAATAGAGTGGCCTTTGATGTTACCATCGATAACGGTCGATCGCACGCTCGTGATTTCGCGAAACATTTAGCGTATCTCGGCGCTATTTGATAGCCGATCGACACGAGGATCAGGTTATCAGCGAAATTAAGAATGTTCGCAAGAGTCACGGAAAAAGAGACCGATGCGCTTTAAAAAAATATCAGAAACAGCAATCTCTTTCTCTTCGCGAGTTATACGATACTGCAAAATTCGAAACGACGTCTAATTTTGCATTCGAATCTAAAGTCAATTTGTCTGCAAGAATTTTTAAATCAAAGATCGTGACGGTCGAATCCAATATTTCTCGCACTAAATATTTATACTAACGCGAGACTCGAATTTCTGCTGAATTGGAGATCAAGTTGCAGACAATAATGATAGGCTTACAAACGATGAACAAAAATGTTAAAGTTACCCGGCAAAGTAAAATTCTTTTTCACCTATCAAGAACAAAAGTTTTCAAGACTCTTCAATCTTTAGTAGCAACTTTATGACAATATCTCTACCTAGATACGAGAAAAGTGCCACGGGACACTCGGCGACGTCCCGTCGCATCTCGACAGCCGTGATACTCACCTCCCAGGATTCCCTTGTCAACTCGCTGATTTCGTCTTGCCCAGTTTTGCTCTCCTCCGTGGAATCCGCGCCCTCGCCACTCTCCTGCGGCGACAGTTCCGGCGACAGGTCGGTGTCGGTATCGGACAGGATGTAGCCGCGTTCCCGCCAGTAGTTCTCATCCAGCTCGCCGTAGAGGCTCGGCACCCACGCATGAATGAACCTATACAGATCGTCCACTCTGCAAAGAGAAGGGGAAAAAAACGATAGAAAACATCAGCGACATTGTTCGGCGATGCGACAAGCAAAAAATTTCTAATTTCAATATTTATTGTTAACTTATTTATCAAGTTATCAAATTAAATACTAGTAGAAAATTTTTCTACAGCAAAAAGTTTCGGAATTGAAATTTGATACAGTGTATCGTCGGGAAATACCATTATAAATTAATAAACAATATTAGTATTATTAGTTAGTCTATTGATGTATTCGTTCTGTATAAAACATAAGAATATTCATAATATTATCGCTAAACAGATAAGAGATTTTATATATAGTTTGAAACTAGATAAGTATCGTAAGTATTCATAAAATATGTGCCAAACGATGCAAGCTGAAGATAAGGTTATTATAGTAAACTAGGAAGTAAACTAAAAACAGGCCGACGTTACGGATAAAAATTTAATATTTTTGCTATTATACGCAACATGTTAGATGCATATGTGACATTTTTTATTTGTGTTACATTCGTGATTTTTTCCGATTAGAGGAAAATTCTTTATATTACCCCCTTTAATTATAGAATTATAGAATAAATTGCAAAGAGAGACAATTTTGTAGTTCTTACTTTTAAAGATTTTAAAACTAAATAAGAAAAGTTTATATACCAAATTCAGAGTAAGAAAAAAAACTGCAGATAAAGTTAATGGAATAATTTAAAAATGACGTCGCGACGATTAAAATTTAATATTTTTACTGTTCGAGACACATATGTGACTTTCTTGTTTGACATTTTCTTTTCAACTAGATAATTCTTCATATCAATTCAAAAACAAATTGTGCAGAGATAATTTTATACCTCTTAATTTTAGAAATTTTAATTTAAAACCAAGTGTAATAAAATTCAACGATAATGCAAGCTGAAGATTTTAAAGCAATCGAAAAACAGATCAGCAATTATGGATTAAAATTTAATATTTTTGCTATTACAAGATGTAACGCAAATTAAAAACATATGAGAATTGTAAAAACATACGTTTTTAATTCGTGTTAAATTAGCACTTTTTTTCGACTACAAAATAATTTCTCGATTATATCGATAAAATATCAAATGTCGGTAATACTGAGCAAAAAAAAATCAACTTCTCTTGCCTTAAGCAAGTCATTTCGTATATATTTGTAGCTGTTAAACACAAATGTAGGTGTGAAATGTCTCTATCACATCAAGATTTTGAGAAATCTGCTACTATAAAAGTTGCTAAAAATGGTAATTTTGACATTTTTCGATAGTGAATAACTGTAAATTATGCTACAAAATTTGATTCGCAAAACGGAAAAATGTAATCTTTTATCTATCGTTGTAAGATAAAAAATAAATCAAACAAGAGTAGTTTTAAGGTTGTAGCTAATCTTACTAAAACTAATCTTGCCTAATCTATGAACCTATTCAGGGGCACATTTAATTCTAAAAGACAAATTTCCACAAAATATGATACTTTTATATTTTCAAAATCACTGAACACAAATCTAAGTTTAAATTTTAAAAATTCAAAATAGAAGTTTTAATGTGGCTATAATAGAATTCTTAAAATCTTAATAGAGACATGATAATGATAAAGATAAAAAGAAATATTTCATACCCAGATTTGTGTTTAGAAGCCAAAATACATAATAATATATATCATAAAACATTAAATATACATAAATGACTTTAAACCTCAAGGAAAATTTCGTGTAATTATCAAAAATTGTATAAAATGTAAAGATTAATTTTACAACTTTTAGTTTTAAAGATTTTAATTTATAAAAAGTAACAAAGAAATTTGTAAACAAAATTCAATGATGATGTAAGCTGAAAATAAAGAAAGAATATTGGAGTAACATGTCGATCTAAAAATAGATTGACGTACCATGATAAATTTAATATTTTTATTACTATGCGAGATATAACGTTTTTTTATCAAAAAAATAATTTTTTATATCGCTCAAAGAATAAATTGTGTTTGTATGGAGATATTTTATACCGCTTATTGCTAGTTTTCGAGATTTTAATTGAAAATTAAATTAGAGTTAATACAAATAATTCAACAATAATAGCAAGCTAAAAATAAAACTATAATTGAAGCGATCTAAACCCAATCATGGATTAAAATTTAATATTTTTGTTTTGCTACGAGAGACACATTATGTATTTTTGATTCACGTTACATCCGCAATTTCTTTTCAACCAAAGAACAAATCATGTGAAAAAAGAGGTAATTTTATAGCTCTTAGTTTTAGAAATTATAAAAATTTATAAATAAAATTCAACAATGTCTAGAAATAAAAATTATTAAAAAAAACTAGAAACTGAGTAAAAAATCATTTTTACCCGACCCTAAAAGTTGTTTATTTGAATATATATTTTTTTGAACATTCGACGTCATATTATTGTTCTAGAATTCAATTTTTGTATTCATCTGAAAAATTTCTGTGTAAAGATAGTTGTAAACTATTAAAATGTGCAATAATTATAAATAAATAATTGTAAATGACCATGAATGTACTTGTTCGATCATTATCGGTAGGGAGTAGCAATTAGAATTCAAAGCTCATGTTGTTTGAACAAACACATTTCTCTTGTGTTTATCAATCATTAGGAAATTCATGAATGACAAAAGATATTAAATAAATACCGAAATCACACAGATAGTAAGTGTTTTAGCGATAAATACAAAAAAATCAATGTTATTTTTTCAGGATTAAAAAAAACATTTTATTAAAGTAAAAAAAACCGATTTTTTGCTTCTTTGCTTTAAAATAAAAAAAAAACTGTTTTTTTTTTCATCTCTAATAACAATGTCTATGTGACATTTCGCGACTTGTCCTTGCGCCGCGGCGCCGCGGCCGAGGACGTCGTGCCGCGCGCCACGTTTTACCTGCGATGCACGAAGGGCATCACGCTCGTCACCGTTTCCCTCACGTGACGGTCATAAATAAAATTCAGCATACCGCCGACCGCGCTCATCGCCCGATTCATCGCCGTGTCGTAGTGGTGAACGAGAGAAGTGGCGAACAATGAGAAATGCGCGTCCGGGCCAGCCAGCCAGCCAGCCGCCGAAGTCACGCCGCGCGCGGACGGAATTGTCAGACCACCGCACTCAGACCCGATTCGCTTGCCGCGCGTAGACGTCGCGCTCGCGTTCGCGTTATCAGCGGCTTCCCGTTTCTAACCTCCCGACAATTGCTATGCCTCTCGTCGCGCGATACTTTTTTTTTTTTATTTACGCGCGACACGTCGACGATTGATTCGCGGCGGGTTGTCCCCCGAGCGACGCCACGGAGCCCCCGGGATGTGTAGGTAGGTAACGCGCGACACTTCAGGCGAAACACGCGTCGCCGCGTAACGTATGTATGTACGTGCAGCGGAGCGAGCGGAGTACGACCGGAAAACGGAGCTGGGTGGCTACCAGATACGTCGACGTCGTCGACAGCGGACAGAATCAGACGTGTCACGTGCCCGCTGATTCGCTCGGTACACCTGCACTTTTGTTTCGCAATTCGCGTACGCGGCATATTACGCGTCTCTCGCGGAACTACATCGCTCGCTCCGTATCGCGCAGATATGTGTTGTTTCAATTTTTTACCCAGCCAAGGCTTTCCGCGGTTTTTTTTCTCTCTTTTTACGGCGAGTACAAAATCCTTCCTCTGAACAAAATGCAAAATCTGATTTCAAATAAAATTCAAAAATCATTTCAACGCGCATTTTCCGTCGCATATTTACGACGATAAAAAGTTATAAAATTTATACTTTTGCACACAAATCACATTCTCGAGTCGATACAAAGAATTATTCTCCGGTCGCTAAAATAGCGCGACACAAAGTCAAATTTTAATTTAACTCATGTTCATTTCTACTAGTATAGATAGTAACTTTTAATCTCGATTTAACTTACTTTTTATCAGGGTGGATACTACCAGGAAAAATCGGGAAAACCTGGAATTCTCAAGAAATTTCATTTTTGCCCTTGAAAATCATGAATTCTCATGGAATTTTACTGGTACTCGGGGACATTTTTTGAATTTTTGAAATTTAATTTTATCCCTTTAGAAAGTAAACGTGAAACCCATATCGAAGGCCCCTGATATTGAAAGTTAATTTATTTTAAAATTGACATATACTATATGAAGACTCTTCAATCTAAAAAACGATAATCCGGAAATAATAAATCAGGTATTAAGAGTCTAATAACGCAGAGCTTGGTGCGTGAAACAATTTAATTTTCACATATGTAGTTACATATTAGAAGATTAAATTGTTTCACGCATCAAGTTCTATACGTTATTAGAACTCTTAGTGCCTAATTTATTTTAAAATTGTATTGAGAAATTCTCTAATCCTACCTGGAATTTTGAATAAAATTCCTGGAAAATCCGGGAATTTTCAGGGATGTTTTTTACAAAAACAATTTGAGTACCCACCCTGTTTATCTTTTTCTATAGTTCTAAAAATTAGAAAAAAATAAAGAGTAAATTAAACTGACAATGAGATTAAAGTTAATCTATGCTGGTAGAAATGAACATTAGTCAGATGCCGTTACTGCAAATCGCGAATGTAACGCGAAAAACGTCACACATATCTATCTCGCGTAGAGAAAAAATATTAATCTTAATCCATCGATCTGTTTTTTAAAACAGTCCAATAATTTTATTCACAGCTTACATCATCGTTGTAAATTTTATTTATGAACTGTTATCTAGTTTCAAACTAAAGTCTCTCATCTCTGCAATAAGGCGCATGATTACTAAATATCTGTTTTACACAGAAAAGATATGCAATAATAGATTAAATGATAAATGTCGTATTTAGTGACTTTAGACACAATATACAGTAACGTCGAGTTTCAATCGGAATTTTTTATTATAGAAAATCTTTGCTCATGATGTTTAAGCTTGAATCCGATAAATATAAGTTAATAAGAAATATAAGACTTGAGAAGAATCTTTCAAAGCAGATACGAGAAATTTCGTTTCCTATACTTTTGTTTAATATGTATATTAAGCACGCAAAAAAGAAGCTTACTTTTATCACTTGCTGATGCGTATCAATTTTATTCTTATAACACTTGCGGGCATTAAGTGAGGGTACTATTTTTGGCAATTCATAATTTATCTGACAATGATATATAAAAGTGATTATCGAGAATTCAGATTGGTACGAGGAAACGAGGTCGCTCTCGATATACATATATCTTAATCTAGACGAAGCTTAAGCCGATCTTAATTGCGTATCGCTCTATACAATCGCGATACTGCGAAATGGCTGATGGCATTTGTAAACAAGTGGCACTCAAAAAGAGCTGTCAACGAGATTTGTACAATATCGTGATACATGTGGATGACAGATTTGAAATTCCGAGAATCAAAATCGTTATCTTAATTCAACAACAACCTTCAAAGCGGGACACATCTCTCTTTCTTTCAGTGTAAATTAAGACACACATTTGCTATTCGGGATACAAAATAAATACGATAGAATAAAAAAAAAACAAAATAAATAGCTTCAGTATAAGTTGCGCATTCGAAAAATTGTAGCGCATTCTCGTCACTTTAAATTTAGTGTTATATCAAATGTAAATTTATATTTCGTATATGCGAGCAAAGTATTCATTATTGCGTTATTCTAATGGTCTTTAAACACATGCAACAAGAAGAAAAACACTGACAACCGATGCGCAGCGAACCTTGATCGAGCATCAGCGAGCGTATAAATAGAAGTTCCGGCGAAAATCTATTTTGCGTGTCTTGCGACGAAGCACGTGTCCGGTCGTAACGCGTTCCGGGCGCCGCGTCGCCGTTCTTTCGCGGAGATGCGCATATATAAACCGGCCGTATACACAAAAATAACAGCAGTGAACGTTTTCGCCCGAAGGAAATTTACCGGCGTGTTTTTACTCGAGAAACATCACCGTCGAATATTTATGCATTCGATCAAGTGATTGACTTATACCGCGGACGCCATGGCGCCTGTAACTCGTTTTTCCCGACGACAATTCGTTAGACATTTAAAAAAAGGTCGCCAATCCTGTTTTATAAAATTTCAGAAATACGGGAATCCCGAAAAATTCCAGTTTACCGCGTTTAAATGTATCGGGAATAAACTGCGCAGAGAAAAACAAAGAGCATAAAAAAAAATCGTAACGTCAGAAATGTTATTCCATCGACGATAAATTTTTTGTAAATTTGATATAACTATTTTAAAACATGATCCAAATTTGATCAAAAAACATTTTAGTAATTAATTTATTTAAAAAGTCGAAACATTATATATCGCATAATTTTGAGTTTCTGCATCATCTAACAATAAGGTCGCAAAGTTCATGTACTCTTTTAGTAGTAAATACTTTGAACTTTAAATTATTACAATATATTATATAATTTAAAAGAATTTAATTGTAATGACGGAGTTTCTTTAATAAACTCTATTATATTTGCGTATTTTACATAACAAATTGCAATAATTCAAAGGATAAGACGTTGTGAGAGATCGCAATGTGAGAAACAATTACCTGTTGCGTGGCACGCTGAACCAGTATTCAGGGCGCAGCTTCTTCTTGCCGTAGCTCATAATTGGCGTCGATCGTGGTATCTTCTTGTCCTTGGGTCTTCCCGTTCGTAGCCTCAGATACAACGGTGGGTCCTCGCAAGAACGAGCAGGTCGTGGGATCAGTTCTACGTAATGCGGAAAATATTTATCAATATAGACCAGATACTCGAGTAACAAGAGTTTTATAATCGACAGATTTATCTTTTCGATATAGAATTCGCGATACCCAGGCAATATGACTCACAATTTCATGATAATAAAGAAATCTTGTTGCGATAAAAAGCTCGTATATATTTATTTACAAATATATAAGATTATTTCCTGAGATTATTTCTTTAAGAATCGCTAAAAATGACACGCAAATACACAAATAGGTTGAATAAAATTGGAAAACGAGGCAAGCACATTACCACAAGAAAGTGAGAGTATAGAGGGTGTCAGAGTAGAAGAATTATCGTGTGAAAGAGAAATATAACGGTAGCAACGAGAATAGAATCGTGATAGATGAATATATACATATTGCACAGATATTGTAGAAGAGTTTTGACAAAATATATGTGCAGCAAGAAATGGTGATGAAATGGAAATAACCATTACAGTGATACAGTGTAAGGTCGCCCGTAAGTTGCGCAAATCATGTTTAATGCATGACAGTAAATAAAATCAGACAAAAACATCGTTACGTTCGACAGACGTATACGAGAGAGAAGGCAACTGAAGTATTGGGAATTCGCGGCACAAGGAGAAGAGAGCAAGCTAATACTGTATGAACCTACCCAGGCCTTCGAGTTCGGGAAAATTAGGTGCTTGGACTAGAGGGGCAACAGAAACAAATGACATTACTGCATTAGTATGAACCTATATTGCTAGCTAGATGATGAAACCCGTTGTGCTAATCTGAAATAGATAAGACATTACTGGAGAGAAAGAGAGACAGAAAGACGTGATTGAGCAATCAATGCAGAAATATACAACAGTTACTACCAAAAATCTATAACAATCGAATGTATCACACATTTTAAAAAATGTAAGGAATAGTATAGTTTGCCTCGAAAGGCTATTATATGCCTTATTCGATTATTATAGAAAAGATTCATACGAAAAATTTGAAATTCTAATGCTAGGTATGCTTTAGAGTGACAATTAAAAAATTATTTAATTGGAACAAGACGCGTCCGTCACATGCAATGTGGCACAAAGGGTTTCAAGATTCTGAAGGTATATCCGTACATATAATTTGTTTGTAAAGAAATATGTTATGAAAAGTGCTTGTTCAGTTGAATCTTCTTCTTAAAATACCATTTTGATAAAATACGTATTTATCAATCCTAAAATCGATGAAGTAGAAAGTTAATTTATATAAAATAAGACCCGCATTATTTATGTTACTTCTCTTCAAAATATTTTATATATCGAAGAAAAGTGATAATATTTAACGTTTAATTAATGAAATGACATATGAAACTGATAATGACAAACAAGTATGATCTAAAATAATGATAGACTACTTTAATGTACACCAAGGTAAGCGCATTTGGTTATTAGAGTCCCGAGTTTGCCTGGCAGTTTAAGACGATATTAACGAAATTTAGGAAACATGAAAATAATTATTTTCGCAAAAATTTATAATAATTCATAGCCAAAGGCGCTCAAAATTTTGAGACAGAGACAATAAATTGGCAAAACAACACCGTTTAAGAAGCTATCTATGCGTTTTTCGGGCAAGTGCAGTGCGTGATATATTAATCCCGATTGCCATCCCCTTATCGTTACTAATCAATTTTTTTCTATCCATATCGATACCAAATAATTAAATGTTATATGAAAGTAACAACGACAAGTGTTTTGTGTAAAAGGAAAGTCTGTTGGAGTATATGTCTTGATGAATTATTAGACTATCCATTCCGATAGGACATGAAATACAATATTTTATGGATATGTCTCTATGCGGTCGTGATACTTACTGTCGAAACTCACAAACAATTCCGGCATATCCTCAACCGAGACCATACTGCGGTAATCCAATCGCGGCGCCGTCGCGGAAGTTTTGCTACCTCGACTGCTATCGACGCTGCTGCTGCCGGAAGATGTTAAAGGTTGCTGTCTAATAAAAGTACCCACGGAAGAGCGTCTGAAAGGAAATTCGTAAAACGTGCAATTATGAGAAAGATAGAGAGTATCTTAGATAGGACAACATTCTAAACGCTTCTGAACGACAAGTACAAATGTCATGTTATAACTGTCATATCTAACTGAAAGTTGTAACACAAGTTTGTACATTCTCATATAATTCAGAAGCGATATATTTAATAACAATAGCAGTGGGAATTCACAGTCAAGTATCCAGTATACAAATGATGACGAATGATAAATGTAACTGCTTGAGAATATTAAAAGCTGTGTTAAATTGATTATACGTTGGCTGTAAGCGATCTAAAAAGTAGTATCGGCAGTGTCTATCGCCTGAGTCTGTCGGCAAATAATATGATTTACCTGAAAGCAGGAGCCCTCAATCCCCAGAGTGTCTTCAAAATTAAAGAATAATAACGAAATAATGGAAAAATGTATGGAAGGGAGAAACATTTTAACAGCAGAATCCTCGGAATATTTTGATAATTGCGTAGTACGTATAATTTTATTTTTGTAACATTTACATCTGTTAGAATTAATATAATGCTCTTTTCTAATCACAACATTAAGGAGAATTCTACTGAAATAGAACGTTTCCGAATCGACAGATGCGGAAGTCGATTAGATGATAAGTAGACCAGGTAAAAACAATAGAGAGGACTTGGGGAAAAAGAGGAAAGTACAACAATGCAAGGTTACACGATCGGGTCCAGACTCACCCAATGAGGCCTCCTGGACCAGGTGAGAAATTGAGGCTGGAGTCCTGGGAGAGAGAGGAGGCGGTAAGCGGAGGGGTTCCGCCCGCTCTACCGCCACTCTCTTCGCTGGGGGTTTTAGCAAACAGGCCCGAGCTAAAGTCACTCACCAGGTTGATAGGCGAGCTTTTTTCCACCACCATTACATATTCTTTGTTAGTTACATTAGAAATAATAGATAAAAGCGTTAATAAATATCTAAGTTAGTATTGTAAGCAACGTAGGCGCAACATAAATGTCTCAGAGTTACGTGATAATTGACCGCGCAAATAAATATCAGTCTTTTGGACTGTGCAATTGGCCGTCTATAACGTGTACCTTCATACTTATATATTTCTTTCACGAGTTTTGCATTCCGTAATGCTTTTTAAGTGCCAGAAGCTCTTCCTATGCAAGTAGCTAATATATGCTACATTATAACAAATGAGGCTATATCAGTTTCATGAAGATAAAGTTACTTTTATCTGCTAAAAAAAAAGACACGATCAAACGCACCAGTTAGCAAGAAATAGCTTGTAAATAACCTCATTTGTATACTATGTTCTATAGAAATTCGCAAAAAGCAAGTTAAAATAAAAGCGATAAGATTATTCGTTCCTTTTCTTTCTGCATCTTTGCAAGAATGTTACTCATTCTTAAAACATTCTTAAAACTTAAGTACAAGTGTGTGAAAAGATAAAAGCGATTGTAAAAATGTCATATATTTGTATAAAAGTAAGTCAAATATCGATATTATTTATCGATAATATTATCAATGTAATATGACATTTGTTCACCTCGAGAAGACTTTGCTGAAAACAGAGGAATGATGAGAGTCCGCGCTGTTTGGAAGGCTCGACATCTTGTCGGAGAGGGATTTGCTGCTTTCGTCATCCTTCTCTCCAGTTAAACCTTCCATCCAGGACAATGGATATGACAGACGTTTTAGCATCTAAAATGTCAAACCAGATACATAAAATATATCTATAAAAAGTATAATACCACGTTACTGCGATGCAAACGATTAAATTTAAATGTGCACCTTGTTCTTTCGAGTTTCCTGTTTATCATCTTCCTTGTGTTCTTCATCCTTCTCGGGCTCCTCTGCGTTACTCTCTAAGCTGAAAGACACCGAGCTGGCTTTTTTCCTGCCATTAATAGCCGAAGTGGCTTCCAACGTGCTCGTAACATTCGTTGGTGCTATCGTTATCGGGGGAACCCAATCTGAGGATAAAACAATATCCGCATCCGAGTAAACCTTTTTCGACGGTATAGGCTGCACTACCGGAATAGGTGGATTAGGATCACGGATATCAATACCAGAATCATGGCACGACTGTTTGACTAGAGATCCTTCTTCGTCCTCGGGAATGGCATTTGATTTGGCTGGTTCCGCCGGCTGCAATAATCAATTTCATATAAATTTTTTACAAATTTTTGTTCTGTGTATCTTGATCTCAAATTTCATTTCTCCGTACTATGTACAATCGTGGACAACATCGGTTGCGACACTTTTTTTTAAATAGGTTTCGAAACTATATTTTGCACTAATATTTTGCAAATGCGAGCCACGATTGGTGTACTATCTCTAGATTAAAGATAGTAACCACCATCGTGGTTCACATTTGTAAAATATTAGTTACCTATAAAATATATATTATATATATTAAATATATACTAACAACCTATAAAAAAAAGTATTGCAACCAATATGTCCACATCACGATAGAGATATAAGTACCTTATCAGAATTTAATGAATCCTGTTGCTCGTCGTCAACAGAAAACGTACTCCGATCTTTGCTAGGAACTGCCCAATGATGGTCAAGCATGGAACGTCTGCGTTCCTCTAAAGTTCTACTAGCTTGGCCGCCAGTGCAAACTTCCTTCTCATTACCGTCTTTCTCCTTCTCTTTATCTTTGGTCGAAGTTGAGTTCTCCTCCTGTAATAATATCATTAAAATACAATTTTTTTTTTAAACACTGCTTTACATAATAAACCGCCGACATTACAACAGAGGGATACGTACACCCTGGAGATTGGTTGGAGTAACAAGCTCTCGCTCGAAGGCCTTTGGAAAAGCGTCGCCGTCTCTCTCGGCGCAGCTACACACACTTTCGCTGTCGTCACCTGCCAGTTCGGGAAAATTCTCATCTTTCCCAGGAGACTGACATTTACGATTGTCTACTTGGGGTTTCTTCATGTAATAAATTTCAGGCTTTTTGTCCAAATGTCCGCATTCGGCATGGGAGACCCTCATGTGCGCGATATCGTAGTAAATCGCAGCATTGACCACGAACTCCATTGGGGCAATCACTCCATAAGACTCAGCGCCGTGCTCGATGACGAGAGGATCCGACACATTTGGATCGAACATAACTGCGTTTGGCGTGACTAACAACACACCGCCGACTACACCCTGGAAGAAGTATTTCAACAGAAACAGATTAAAACTCTCGTGTGGAATTTACTGATGTTAAAAAAGTATTAGAGAGAGAATGAATGAATTCGCTATTTATTGAGCGCTCCAGGATGTGAGTCCTCTAAAGCGCTAAGACATCATACAAGCAGTAAAGAACAAATTATGCGTAACAATACAATATAAATTGAGATAGAATGCAACAAAAACATAACAAAAAAAGAAAAATAAAGATAATAAAATAAAATACAAGTAAAAACAAAAATCAAAGTTAAAAATCAGAATAAGAGACATAGCATAGAGAGAGAGAGAGACAATTACCTGGCCATCTGTGATGTGCCTGACATTAATTTTCAAAAATCTTTCCCTGAACGGTTGCTCATCTTCATCCGCAGTCGCGCCGGAAGTTCCAAGGGGTGTTTTTATGCGCTCCATATGGCCGGGCTTTGGTGACACTGGTCTTAGATTGTCCAGAAGTTCTGCAAGACCAAACGTTGCAATGATAAATACGAAGTGGAAACGCATGCTTTAAAAGATACGCGATTTACGCGTTTTTATTCTAACGCCATAAGAATGACGAATGATCTTCCGATCAGTTTACATTGTTCACAAGAAACTCTTATTTTCAATTACGTCATTTACAAAAGAGTTACGACAGCAAGTGGTTTAACTCGGATTGAAGAGTAACGACAATAAAGTTTTCAGTTGAGAATCCTGAGATTTTTAACAAAGTTCATTGATAAGAGAGAGAAAGAGATAGAGAGAGACACAAGACACTTGTTTAAATCCCGACTGTCAATGTCGATCTAACCTCACATCCAGAATGTTGCGAACGTGACTCGTTATTCGGCGCGTATAACGTGGAATAACGAGTCGTGCGTATACAATTCCGACGAAATCGGCAATTACACCGTCCATCTCATTTGCCACAACGTCACGATTGCAGGCACGGGCATTATTAACGCTGGCATACATGTAGGTTAGAATTGTGTTTACGTGGCTCAGCACACCGTCGCCGCACACCGTGGTCGATCAGCTGATGAGCGCGATATACCGGGTGAGCGCGCGTAAACTTCGAAATTTAATCGGTTTCGAGAGTTGCTCTCGGACGTTGCCAGTGTCGCGAACGACACTTGCAACGACGAGAGATAGCCATTGTGGCTCCGCGAAAAGAAAATCGAAGAACTTAAATCGGTCCCGCTTCATTCTTAAAATAACTGTCTTTTAACCTTTTCACGTGCAATCGATCGCCGAAGACACCGTGCCTCTATTCGTACATCCCGTGTGATCGATAACTTAAGAATGAAGAGAGAGAGAGAGAGAAAAAGAAACTAACAATGAAGATACAAATATAAAACGGAAGAGACATATATTGAATGATACATATATATAGAGCATTCAATATATATCTCTTCCGTTCTTAATTTGTATCTTCATTGTTAGTTTCTTTTAGACGGAATGTATACGAAACGTCCTGTACATCGTCGATATATAATATATATATATATATATATATATATACAGGATGTCTCATAATAGGTGTATCACCGTTCATGGGTAGGTAGAACGGACTAAACTGAATCGAAAAGTCCTCTACCATTTTGCAAAATTCGCAATCGTAAACCAGACATTAATTTTTGAAGATTGACGAATAAACGCGTATTCATCCTGTCTCTTATACACATCTCTGAGCGGGCTGG
>NW_012028637.1:180925-188556 GCF_000956235.1 Wasmannia auropunctata | reverse complement strand
AATTCGCGTTTATTAACGAGATATTAAGTTTATTTGCCGATCTTCAAAAATTAATATCTTGTTAACGATTGCGCATTTTGCAAAATGATAGAGGACTTTTCTGTTTAGTTTGTTCTATTTACCCATGAACGGTGATACACCTATTATGAGACATCCTGTATATATATATTACGTTTCGTATACATTCCGTCGTTCACGTTACGTTCTCACTTCTTTCTCGATCTGACCTCGGTTTGCCGATGCGGCGGGAAGATGTCGAGACATCAATAGCTTTCGTATATATATGTATATTTGCGTCGAGAATGCGCGGGAGACGTTAAGGTCCAGTTTCACAATTCACGGTTAACTCGATTTAACCCGAAATTTAACTCGCTCCATTTTTTTCTAATCCATAAAAATTAGAAAGAAACAAACAGTGAGTGGACCTTTAAACCACCAAAAAAAAATCACACTAACCACAATATCGGTCTCTGACAGTTTGCTTGGATAATCTGTGTCTGACAGACCGCTTTATGCTCTCGCTAATTTCATAAGTTAATTGTAATAAAAATGTATGTTTTCTGAATACTCGTTGATGGGGAAAAGGAAAACTATGTTTCAATGTAAAGGGTTAACAAAAAAATCTCATATACAATAGAAGTAAGATATATTTAAATGATGATAAATAAGAAAATTGTTGACAAAATTGTTAACATCTCAAAATAGCGGTCTATGAGACCGATATACGTCCATTTCTACCAATGTAGATTAACTTTAATCACGGTTTTATTTACTTTTTATCTTTTTCTAATTCTTAAAAGTAGAAAAAGATACAAAGTAAGTTAAAACTAGATTAAAGTTAATCTACACGTTGGTAGAAATACACAATAGTGGTTTAAAGGTTAAACCGTGGTTAAAGTTAATTTTACATTTGTGGAACCGAGCCTAACATAAGCCTGCACCTTTACGACGCGATTGCGCTTTTCGCGGTCTCGTTTGCCGCCTCGACCTTCCGAGGGTCTCGAGCCACAGCTCGCAGAAGACGCAGAGGTCCATCGGCCCGCGCGCGCAATCGGCTTCAATCTGCTGCCTTCTTCCTCTCCCCTCTCATCGACCGACCTCGGCGGTGCAATGCAAAACGTGACGCCGCGCACACGTGTCGTACGAATGTGTCGCGATCGCGTGTGCGATGTTTTGCGTTGCGCGGTGGGTGCAAACAGCGCGAACGCGGAGATCGTCCCGCGTCGGCGACGGCGACGGCGACGGCGACGGTGGCAGCGGCGCCGATAGCGACGGTGACAAAGCGTTTCCCGAAGAAGAAGACATAAATAAACTTTGAGCGAGCGCGCGTAACAATTCGCCTGACTATTGTTCCGCTAAAACAGACAAACAGCCCGAGCAGTGAATCACGAAATTGTGTAACGTCAGCTCCATCGTTTTCCATCGCGCTCGTCATAAGCGCCAACAATTTTCCCTCGCAAATGCGTGCAATGCGGATATTAATTGGCTGTCGGGAATAAATAAGCAGCTACATATTTCGTCAGACGTTAGATATGTTTCCGCGCGTGAACATGTGTTACGTCTGTTCCCGTCAATATGCACACATTATGTAGCGAAAGAGACATTACAAAGTATCTTGTTTTTTCTTTTCAAAGGAAAAAATTATTATATATATATATCATTATTTTCGTTTAAATACACCGCAAACTTGTTCAAATAATTTAAATAATTTATTAATCACTCTTAACACATTCTTTATTATAAATTTTGTGTCTGTCGGTTTAATATTTAGATTATTCGATAAGTATAATGTCGCATTTTTTAAAAGATCTTGAAATATAAAACTTATATTTATTAATTTAATTTAATGTAATACAAAATGTAATTATCACTTTGTTCCTTTCTAATTCTATTCGATGGAAGCTTTTTGATTTTGAGCTTTGAAATAAAACAAATACGACATTATACTTAGGTACCAAATGACCTAATATATTACATAATTTTTCCAACTGACTTTCCCTTTTTTACACAAACTTTTTACGTACACTTTTTTTTCTATCATCAGTTTAATATATTACACAATTTTTCTACTTAACTTTCCCTTACGAAATGATCTATGTTCGATATTCAATTTTAAGAAAAAAAAATGACAATTTAAAAGTATGATAATGCATTATTCTGACAGTGGCGATCATTTTTCGAGCCAAAAATTATCCTAATTAGCGCAAATACGCAATGACGAGTTATACCTCGACTACCTACTTCTGTCCGATAATCGACAGGTAAAATGTGTGTGGGGGAGGAGGGGGGGAGAGGGTTCCGCGGCTCCGCGCCGCGGGCGACGGGCGAATAAAAACGCGAAAAGGCAATCGTGTTAGTCACAATAGCGCTCCGCGTATCGATCTCTCGGGAGCCCGCCGTAACGCGATGTGGTAACGGCATTAATATTCATTCGAGCGGTCGACTTTGTACGCAGTCAGATAATATCCGATATCCCCCGATTCTTTCCTCTTCGTGTGTTTAGTCAGGTGGGAGCCAATCTAGCGCGTATCACGCACGACGCGACGCGACGCGACGCCCGGGCGTAGCTGCTGCTCCGCGGATCCTGCTGCATTATTCATGGCCACGCCGCTGCTACGCGTGTATCAAATCTGTCTTGCGCATTAGCATAATGCGAGACGGGATACCTACAAGACCCCGCGGCGACGAATCCGACGGGAATAAGAACGAAATCTCCGTTTTAATTGCACGCCCTCTTTGCGTCGTAAAAAACAGGGGGAGGGGGGGAGAGGAGAAACGGAGGATTGCGTCGTCCTTCGACGTCGTGACACGGCTAGACTGTTTCCAACTCTCTCAACTCTATCAACGAAAATATAGATTTTCAACGTCGTCGAAAATATTTCTTCCTTTTACTTCGTAAGGCCATTCAATTCCGCGCGCACGGAGAGAATTTCCTTTTAAAATTTACCCTGAGAATCATGTTAATCGTGGTACAACATAGTATTTCGATAAATTTTACACTGTTAAATCTATTGTGTCAAATTGAACCTTATTTAAGTCGCCATTGCTCCCACTTAACAAATATAATAGTTAATTTTAACTAAAACAATAGAGTTACTTTTAAATAAAACAATAGAATTTAACCCAAATTTGAGTGGAATTTGAACTGTTTTAAATTATTTAACTCCATTGATTAGTAAAAAATAACTATTTATTAAGTAGAAGCAGTGGCGACTTAAATAAGGTTCAGTTTAACACTACAGATTTAACAGTGCACTGTGCAGTACTACAACAAATTTTTTGTAGTATACATATATTTAAAAAAATAATGAAAATTACATAAAATTCGTCAAAATACTACATTATCCTACGATTTTCAGGGTAAATTTTAAAATAAAATTCTCTCCGTGTGGATTTGACGATAAGCGTGATGAGCACAATAAGGCCGGATTATATCGTTAGTAAGGATTTAATTATCTATCCCTCGCGAAAGCTTATCATTACTATGGACTATCTGTAATGTCGTAATGATATGCAAACAAATTCCCGCTTCTCCGCTTTCGTTCGCTAAACAATAATATAGATTATTTTCTCCCGAGATTACGATGCCGAGAAGAAGAGCGCCTAATGTTTCGATTAAAATCTCCTTGCTCCCGAAATATCCGACATTAAGTATTTAAATTGCACTGCTTGCAAAATAAAAGAACATCTTGCAAACGTAACTCTTTGTTGAACATGAACTCGAAGAGATATCGGTTTCAGTAAACATTTCTACGATAACTCAATAGGTCAGCATTCAAGAGGGATTAAATAGAAGATTACCTTTTTCTTCGGGTGGTAGGTCATCCTGGGACTCGTGATCGTGGCAAGGGTCAGGGCTGGGCGCATCCGCGGCAGATCCGCCTCCCGGGCGACCTTCTCCTTTCGCCGGCACCCATAACTGCTGACCGGAATAAATGAAAGTACTTCCGAGCCTGTTCAATTTGCTCAGTTCGGACGGCGTCGTATCGAATCGCGCCGCCACCGACGTAAGCGTGTCTCTATCGCCCACCTGTAATTACAGAGGCAAACGTGTCATTAATATATAGGCGTCTCAATTTACGGGGAAACGTAATCATCCCGAGAGAGAATCACTTCCTTCGCTCCTCACGCGTCTCGTATACAAATAACGGAAGAGCGTCTCCGTTCGTTCTGATCGAATATAATGGAAACGAACCGATTTGAGCGAAATTAAAGTCAATTTTTCGCCGTGAGCGAAAAATTTCAAACGAAACATAAAATATTCCGAAGCGTCGGGAATAATGCGTTTTAATAATCGATCTAAATTTCTTCTTTTTCGCTTTTTTAAAAATCCTATATGTACGGGACGCGTCTTGTACTTAAGTGCACACGAATTGAATCGAATCGATTCGATTCGATTCGACGGGACGCGACGCGACGCGACGCTGCGGGAGAATCGCATCTTCGCATCTTCGGCAAAGCCTCCGTTACTCCTTGCGCGCATCCGAGCTTTCTCCGCATACGGCGCGTTTTCTCGCTCACGAGCGCCCGCGGCGCGAGACCCATTTACATAAGCCGGCAGAAACGGCGCGCTCGAGAGTATCGGACGATAGAAAATTGAATTCCGTAGAAAAAGAGCCGCGGCAAGACGCGGCCGCGCCGCGCGCGGCGTGTCTCTTATGCAAATTCGTATGCAACGACTTGCGCCTGTGCTTGTAACGACGATGCCGCTTCGGTGTTGCACAGTCGGGGCTATTTGTCGCGGTCGCGATCCTCTTCTTGAACAAAAGTCTCCCCGCGGGAAAGGGTCGACATAATTCAATTAAAAAGCTCGTCCCCGCTCCTCGCGCGAGCGGGGACGCTAATCTCACCGTCGGTGGGGTCCGCGCCATTTTCCACGAACATCGGCGGAAAATAGGGTTTCCGACGCTTAAAACGCGATTTATGTCCCGTCGGGAAATTCGTTAATTATTCCGCGACACTTCAACCCTCTCTTCAATTGCGCGTTGTCTACCGCTTCCCTAGCGCACTCGTAACTCCATTAGGCGCTATGACACAGAAATCTTGCTTTGCTATTAGGTATCATTTTTTTCCCTAAGTTCCCTGGGGCTTTAAAGCCCTTCGAGCAATTAAGCCATTTACTTTCAAAGCATTTCACAAGTCTACATCTTTTTGATACGTATTTTACGTACACTGCAATTTTCTTTCTCACTTTTTGGGGCAAATTTAGAATTTAGTTGCGCGATTTTTATTACTTCTGAGAAATGTGTTTTGAAATGTTTGAAGTAATTTCTTAATTTTACTATTTATATGTTAAGTCAGATTAATTATATTAATAATTATATATTTTTATATATAAAAAATCTTTAATATAATTTCAAAGTAAATTTATTACTTATATTGACGTAAGTTTATTTGAAATTATTTGAAACAAAAATTTCTCTTTTGTTTTGGTAATTTTTGTCTTCAATTATTTATGGCTTAAAAACTATTGATTAAAAATTTATGTCGAAATTATCCGCATTATTTCGAAATCTTTTTAATATTTCTCTTTTATTTGCGTGTCAAGAATGCAGCCCCATTTAATGAATTATTTCCGAACAATGTAACCTATAGTAGACGTCGCTTGAATGTCAGTTTTCGACATCCTTCACTCCGGATAAATATAGGACGATCGAGATTAGGCGAGTGATTAGAAAGCAGTTCAAGTCTCCTCCTTTCCCCTCCTCTTATTCGCATCCCATTAGTGGTGCGGTCGAACGAGAAAAAGAACGACTATTCCTCCGACAGAGATTAGACGCGTGGGCGACAGCGAGAGGAGGAAAAGAGAGATCGATTAAAGCGGAACAAAAAGCGAGAATCGCGGTGATGAAGCTGGCAAAGAGACCAAAGAGTAAAGAAAAAGGAATGATGGCGGTGACAGGGAAGGGATATTTTCTGAAACCGAGAAAAGCAAGAAGACGAGCGCGATGGCCATTGTTTAAGTTTCCGCGTCTTTTAGCTGCGGCTTTATAATCGTCATCTTCGTTTTCGTTGAACGAAATGCTGTCAAACCATAAAAGATCTCTTGCGAAAGAGAGAGAGATAGGCTCTTCATTTTTATATTTTTCTTTTTCGAACTCGCCGATTTTCTGCATAACGCTAGCAGATTAGTATGCAGCTCTTATAACTTTCGACAGTATATCGTCTTAGATTTGTATCCTCACATTTGTGCAATACGATGAAAAGATAATTTTTTCAACGAATGCAATTATAGTCTTAAACATTGGATGTGTTATTATCAAAATTAAGACTTGGCAATTGTAAAACTTTTCGTTTACTTTTGTCAATAACTCACAAAAATTGACTGTGACTTTTTTGTTTTCATTAAAATCGATTTGCCTTTTAATATTTTCTATAATAGAAATTCCGATGTGTTCAAAACTTGTTGAAGAAGAGCCAAAATTCAATTATCGAAATTTTGAAAATTGTTCTGATGAAATACTAACTTCATAGAAATCGTTCTGATGGTTCTTATAGAGTTGTAATATAATTTTGAGGAATTTCAGTTAAAAATTATTACGTATAGTTTTCAAGCCAGAAAATTTGTTCAAATACTTTGATAAGTTAAATGGGAGCGCAAAACGCTTTAATCCGGAGCTACTAAAATAAAAATATGTAGCACAATTATTAAGATAGAGTTTATTAAACCCCATCTAATTTAACAACTTAAATTATAACATAAGTAACATGAATAACAACATGAAATTTTCAAAATATTTTAAATAAAGTTTATATGTATAATCCAAATATTATCCAAATATTAAATTATAAGTTTCAAAATTATTTTAAAATTGTTTCTATTACAAATGTAGACACATAGGAATTGTATTGTTGAATATGAAAGTAATACTATGTTTATAGTACTTTATCATACTTCTCTTCGGTAATGCCGGGTCAAACAGTTTCTTTCCAAATCATTTTTTGCATTAATATTCTCGATATTAATGCAACTCGAAATTATGATAACGTTAATACAAAAGCAAATACATCTTAGATATCTCCGTCTGAAAACCGATAAAACGATAAATGTGAACTTGGAAACTGTTGTTGTTTAATTGTGCGCGATGTAGCGAACATCATTGAGGTCGCCAGCACGAGGAAGATAAGAGAAATTGTCAGATTACAGACGTTAATCGATCAACAGGGCGCAAGGAAGCCGAAACGAGCGACATAAGCTGGGGTCTAATAGAGCAGGAATTGCAGCCACCGTGATTATCGGGACACAGGGATTAACGCTACGACATAGTGATTTCACTGCAACTAAACGGGATAACGCCAGCAGCTACCGGAGGACGACGACTCATCAGCGGATTAACATTATGTGGATTGCGAAAATGCATCATTGATGTTACGCATATAACCGTGGAGATTATTTATTCCCATCTTGGATCGATTCAAAGTTAGCAAGCCATTTAGAAATTAATATTAAATTTTCTCCATTACTAAAAAAAGCAATCTTGCAATTATAGCGAGAATTATTTAGGTACGAAAAATTAGCTAAAACGGATAAGTGATTAGTATAAGCACTGCGATACCACATATGTTTTGTATTTAATCAATATAGATATATTATTTAATCAATAATAGAGATAGAAATTATATCTGAACTA
>NW_012028637.1:83561-180905 GCF_000956235.1 Wasmannia auropunctata | reverse complement strand
CGTGTTTCTTGCATATATTCTTAGAATATTGTTGCTATAAATTCTACGTATGACAGACAATTTTTTAGCAGATACAAAAAACAGCGATATAATTTAACGGTAATATTTAGAATTCTAGCTGGAACAGCGAAACATTTCCCTGAGTGAATATTTTCTTTTTAATAAATTTAGGAAAAATATATTTAAACAATAAGATTGTGTAATATATTTCTGTTATAAATTAATAGGTAAATATTAACATGTTTTGCTTAAAATCATCTGTTTTTTTAAATATATTTTTGTAGAACAAAAGAATTTTACAATTAGTTATTTAGCTATACTGTTTTTACACTTGTCAGTGTATTAAAAAAATATTGTTTTGTGCAATAATTTTATGCACTTTGCGCATTTGATCCACTTTTTTTGAGAAGATAATAATTAAAGCTCACATTACGTAAATTACGAAAATGCATGATTCATATAACAGAAATCGCTAATTAATATAATCTTGAAATTTAACAAGTTATTTTAATATTAAATCCTTTTCTCTAAATTTTTACATATTTTTCATTATTTTCGTTATTAATGATTATCATTTTAATTTATCAATTTTTTTTAATAGGAGCTGTATTAAATTAACTTTAATACGTACAAACACTCGTTTCATCGATACAAAACGCAATTAATTTTACTTAAAAAATTACATCATATCGAATCAACAAAAAATCAATGAGATAACGATAGTATTCGTAGAATTGTGCTTATTTACTTGGTTATTTACGTTGCAGATATGATAATCAGTTTCGCTTTTATGAAGTTTAGTCGTAATGCTAGTAATAATTCTTTAACTCGACAAGACGTCTAAATAATTAATAACTGTAATCTCTTCTGTTCATCGCCAGAAAAAAAAGAAATTTTTCTACTAAAATTAACTTTTAGAAAGAAAACAGAATGAAATGCACCATAATGACATCAAGATCAGTCTATACTCTCGTGGATTTCTCTGCTCTATCTTCTCCGGAGGGAATCAGGAAATGCAGCTTGTGCAACAACTCTATTTCCTCGTCGGATAAATGTCGCGCGATCTTCCGCTCCCTGGAGCGAGCCTTTCACAAGCATTGCATTAGGAACAAGTTAGGGTTAGAAGGAAGAGAGAGAAGGATGTCATTCTTCCTAGAGTGCTGTACGATCGAGAAATTTCCCTCGAGACCTGTATACATGCGCGAAATCGGCGATTGCGATCGACTTTATGATCGTTACGTGGCGTTATAACACAAGGTATAATCCAAAGTATTGAAAGAACAGTTGCGCAGAAATATCTAAAAATTTAACTAGATACAGATCTGAAAATAATTTTGTTAGACTATCAAAATAATTGGACGCTCAAGCATAATGTGCAACGTTGCAAAAAATTTTGACATTCTAGCAATCAGCTAGAGCATCCCACAATTATTTTGATAGTCTAACAAAATTATTTTCAACTCTGTATCCAGCTAAATTTTTAGATACTTTATTAAAACCGTTCTTTCCATGATATGATTATCGGTATCACGAACGGAAAAGAAAGACAGATTAAAAAAAGAAAATACAGAGATTACATACAAAAGGAAACTTCTTTTCTACCTCGTATATACGTTATGTTTTATTTATGTCACTGCAGATTATGTCGCATATATACACGGAAAGAATAATTTTGCTGAATTCAGATCTGAAAATAATTTTTGTTCAATAATCAAAATAATTTTGTGCGAAAGTCAAAATAATTGCTAGAATAATAAAACGTTTTATAGCAATGCTTATCAGTTTTAACATTCTAACAAATTATTATGATTTAACAAAAAATATTTTCAGATCTGTATTTAGCAAAATTTGTAGACCTTTCAACAAAATCGTTCTTTCCGTGTATTTTTTTTTTACTTGCATGTTTTTAGTTATTATAAGCTCGGAGAAGTAAAGAACGAAATAACCGAGATTGTTTGAAGTAGAAGTTGAACGCCTTTTTCTGTGTTTCTTCGCGCGAGGGAAAGCGAAAGAAACATCTAAACTATCAGACACGTCAGTGAAGCGGAAAGGAGTTTGCAGATCAGAATTCAGATCGATTCGACACGAGGTGTGCCCGACGGATCTGAGCACAGTGGACGCGTGCCGTTCCGAGACCGCGATCTTTGCATACGCGCCGCTCTAGAATCCCAGCGATGCGCACGAGTACCGTCCCGCGTCTCCGAAGTTCCGGGAGCGAATGTCCGCGGTCTTTGCGAACTCGCGGCGGCCTTTCGCCACGAACACGACCCACCGGGGAGAAACTATTTCGCTAACGAGGGTCTGCGAGCGTCGGGCTCTCTCAGCGAAGTAATTGGAATTCATGCCGAAGTGTCTCGCGCCGGAAGATGCGCGCGCGCACGCTGATAACCGCGGCTGATAACCGAAGCGCCAGTAATACGTGCGGTTAGCCCTTGTTCCGCCGTTACGATCCTGTACCTCTATAAATTCCTTCGAATTCTCTAGTCTTTAATTTATTTCTTCAACCAAACACGTAATTATGCACGCGAGTCCTGTTAAAATTGATTTTACACGTTTAGTACGAAAAAGTGTTTTTTTTTTTTCAGACAGAATAATATAGATTTATCGCAGATTACTTTATTGTAAAAAAAAATATGTAAAATTCTGAAGAAAATCACGCGATTACCTTTCATAGTCACATAACGGTTCAAAAATGTACCGTACTAGAGAATTTTAGCTTACATAACGGGGATTGCGTCTTTCGAAAAATTTATGCGCTGCTACGCAACATTTCCTATTCCTATTTTACAATCTTCCCTCGTGCCTGGTTCGGCAACATTATCATAGATATTTAATCGCTCCTCTTTCATCCTCATTTTATATTAATAAATAATCTTTATAAATGGTATCCTAAACATTCCAAACCGTGTATCTCTCTTTGAAACGACAACGAAGAAACAGTTATGTTACGCTGCACTACTGGGAAGGATAACGGACATTTACGCATTCGAGCAAAGGTTACATTCGCTCTCCTTGGCACCTAATCGTCTTGTCCCGACACTCGATTGCCCATTGGAATTGTGCAAGTGCATCGCCGAGTAAACCAGAGCTTAATATGGGCTCAATTAGGGCGCTTACTGCGCATACAGTCGCACTTACCGTGTAGGCAATGGTGTTGATGGGCTGCGAGACGCGACCGTGCTTCTTCTCCTGTGTCGTGGAGCCATCTTTGCTCTCGTTATCGGAATCTATGCAGAAAAAAAAAACAGACTTGTAGTCACGTTACTTTCTTCAACAGCACGTTGATAAACCAAGCGCATCTGATGTAACATTTTATCTCGACTTGTCTAAGATTACTGCGCAGACATATCTCTATCACATAAATATCTTATATGATTAGATTTAATTCTACTTGCAAAACTTCGAAATTCAGATTACTCGCGTCTACTTCGGAGTATCGAATCTGAAGAGATATTGAGGAAAAGATATTATATATATATTGCACGTCCACATTTATTCTATTTTTTTTTTCCAATAAACTTAGATAATTCTTAGATAAGTCGTGCGACAGAGGTAATATATTGTTAACGCACTCTATATAACATCTCTAAAATAACTAATATATTGCAAAGAGAAATATTTCTTTATTTAATAAATTTCAAAGATAATTGTTTCAAACAATCCGCTTTTTTTCTGCCAAACAATATAATTAATGTAAAAAAATTCGAAATTTGTATTAAATAAAATAAGGTTTTATTTAAAATTATAATGTTTCAATGAAACAAATGTAAAAGTAGAAAAAACGTGCGATTGTTTGAAATAATTTTCTACAAAACTTGTTAAATCAAAAGAAATATTTCTCTCTGTGTATAAAATGTTATACGTATATGTAATATCTTTTAAAATTGAGTCGTAAAATTGTAAAATGTAGATAGCAACAGACATGTAAGACAAGCAAACTTTACTTCGGCAAGATGCGTACTATTTCATAACATGAAAGAGATATACATCCATATGCCGTTATCTTAAGTATAATGTTTCTTCGATAAGAACGTTTCGAATCTTCGCCGAGTCTTCGCGACAAAAAGTTGATATCAATTTACGCTCTTGAGGGGAAAAAAGTAGCCCCGATGAGGTGCTTCACGGAGTGAACGATTAAATTTAATTTCTGCAGTCCGACTGCATTACTCATCGCCAATGCCAGTCAGCTGCACCGTGGCAAGTGCGATTCGATGATAAACGAAGCAACAAGCACGTGACGGCTCACGCAAAAGTCATTCCGGGGGTTGAACCTGCTGCGCGCAAGGCAAACGCGGTTAATCATTGTCAATTTAAGCATTCATTCGCTCGCGGACGGAGGCATCACGAGAATCTCACTTCAGAAGATGAGCGTGAAAGGCAAGACGAGGCAAGACATTTCTGATGTGACATTGCTTTTAAAATCTGTCTTAAAGAAACTAAACAGACTACTTTTCTCTCGATTAAAAATATACATTATAAATATATTGTATTAACATTAGAATTTCTTGATTTAAATTACTCAATAATCATTACTCCCTAAATGTATAATGCTAGTACAGCCACATCAAATTGATAAATCCTATTGTCAAATCGTTATTTTATTATTATTATAATATTATAAACCATCTTCATAAAATTAAGATACAGAAAGTCTTAAACATTAGCCAGAGTATTGGACTGGGTGATACTCGTATTATTTCGAAAAAAACATATATATATATATATATATATATGTATGATTGGTGTAGATACAAAAGCTATTAAAAGCATCAATGTCAGATTACTCATATATCATAATTGAACGACCGCGTTTCCTATTATTTTCTGCAACCGGCCGGCCTACGATAGATTTTCTCTATTGTATTCCATGAGCAAACGTGACAAGAGTAACGAAGAATCGCGCGACGAGCAATCTGAAAGGTTTGTTTTTCTTCTCCGTGGCCTTCGATAAATGATTCAGACACTCAGCTCAATTTTAACTGGCATTCAATTCACGCCATTGCGCAATAAGCTCGAGATGGACTGCGGAAACATTATTTTAGCCGGTACGACGGCGACGCCAGGCGCGACGCGTGGACTTGACACTTCTACAGATTTGCATATTTCATCGCGTCTCACACGTCGCAGATGGTGTGCACGTGTGAAATTAATTAATATTTATTGAAACGATCGACACGAAGCAGAACATAAATTAGAACGGCTTCTTGAATGAATTTTTCCTACTTTCCAGAGCCGACATTATTTTACTCTGTTTTGCTCTATCATATTTTACTCTATTTAAATTGAAGAAAAAGGTGATAATCTAAGGATATCGTTTAACTTGACATTACTTGACACTACTTGAACCAAGATACTTAAACCAATCGTCAAAAAAAAAAAATATTTTTCAGGTTTCAATTATAATAATTTTTATTTGTAGTCTACACTGATATTAATATTTGTAACAAAAATAATTTTCTAAAAAATTCAGAATAAAATATCTATTTACATATCATTTATAATATGAACTTTGACGATGAAATTTGTAGTGTTCAAACAGCGAATGATTTACCGAATATCATTCGCTCTCACGTCTCAAGTAACAGAGTAAATAATTTCTCTCAAACTTGCTAACGAAGTGAAAATGAAACAATTTGCACGTTTAAAAGCTGAAAGAAATTAAAGTAAATATTATTGAAGGGTTGCTTTCAAAACAGCGGTATTTGCGTTACGAAGAGCCGAAGGTGGCCAAGTTTTTCTACATCGCGCGGAACAAACATATGAGAAAAAAAAACGCGTAACGCACGGATGATACCTTGCAGCCATTTAAACGCATTCTCCGACCACGACTCTCCCGAGTACCTGTACTTGAGGTGTGCTGCGAACTGCCTGAGAAGAGCCGCGAATCCCCTTGCGCCACGTAGTACACGACATAATCGTGAAATTCCTTCTCGTAGATGTGAATGTTGCTTGGCTCATAGTCCGCGTATTCCCACTGCGAGTCCGTCATGACCGGAACGTCAAATTCCATCGCCATCGACATCTCCAAGTCGCATTTCTCGACTTTTTTTTCGGAATCGCCAGAAAGCGGACACTTTTTGTCACCCAAACCTATCTACGCCGGCGCGTTTAATGTTTCGCGCATCGACCAATTACAGCGTCGGTGGAATAATGCACACCGTGGCGCTTCGTTAACGTAATTGATAGGTGTCAGTTGACGAAGTCAGCGCGAAGTCTAATTAGATAAATGGAAAGCGTGCGAGTTTTTTTGCTCGTTCTCATTTTTCTTCGATACTTCAGAACTAACGTTTTTATATAATATGCAGATAAAAACTCTCGCCGAGCGTTATAAGTATATTTAAACAAATTTCACGTAATTTATATTATGAGGAAACAAATCAAATAAACTTCAAGATCATGAAGATAAAAACAAATATTTAACTTTTCCAATAACGGATAATGGATAAATAAAAAGCTATGTTAAAAACACGTTGTAAAATAAACAACATTAGTGGACACTATAGTTACAGAATAAGTTCTGCAGAGTTTCAGCGAAGTTTTTACATTAACAAGTGGCTCACGGAGAATACACAATGGTATATATATTGACTTCTTCGGCTTCCCGCTAATTTTATCCACACTCAAACGGAAGCGCTCGCGCTCAGTGACAAAGTAGTAGCTCAACTTGCAGAAAAAAGAAGAAAATGCAAAACTAAACTGATTTTATACAAAAGCTTTCTGAATTGAAATCTACATACGAATGAAACGATAGTGCATAGTCATAGCTTACTTTGTCACTTTCCGTAACCCTTTCACTGTCTAGTTGTTTTTTATCGATTAAACTTAAGCGTTCTAAAAACAAAACAGACCTTTATATTGAATAAATATTGTAGTTTTGTAATGTTAATCTTTCTCGGAAAAGCTTGGAAATGTATTTTAACTACTGCAAGTTTTAAAAGAGATATATATACGAAACACAAGTTCGGCGCATCGTGTCTGATGTAAGATAGCCAGGTGACCGCGGAGATTTCCGGGAAAGTCCCGGAATTCGTCGGCTGATCCAATTATTGGAAATTTCCTGTCACGGAAATGTATAATTTTAACGAAATTCTAGGATTCATCTCATATTTTTAGGCCACTCTTCGCAATCGCCAATAGTCGACATTTTATACATTAAAGATTTATACGATGTGATTCACACACTCACAAGCGCGTCCACAGCACTGTGTTGTACTTTGTGCGTTCTGACATCACTGACAATGAGCTGTGCAGTGCCATGTGCCTGTGTGTACCATGATTTATGTAGGAGCGCTAACTGATACAAGATTTAACTCAAATACTTTAATAATCCATTTTTAATCATTGTCTCATGTCCCGGAAATGTTGATATTAGATCTGGCTGTATTAGATTCTAATCTGATGCACGAGAGTACCAGAAATAAAACTCATGTATCACATATACAAAATTCACGAGACAGCGAAAGGGTCAAGTAAATGGCATGGCAAATGCATTGCAAGTTTACTTACTTTTATCTTTTATAGATTTTAAATATCAAACTGTTCAAACAACCCAAAAATATATCAATAAGGTTATATTAATGATCACAGAAAATTATTGAAGGTTAATCTTGTTCAATCTGAAACAAGTCCTTTTTGCAGGATCGAAACCATCAGCGATGCGTTGCGCGCCACAATCTTCTTCACGCGGACGGAAACGCACGCAACTTCGCAAAACACTTCTTCTTGCCGGCACAGTTGACCTTGTCACTGGCGATATGTAAAAAGTGCTCGTTTTGCGGCGTAAAACCAGCAGCAACGAAATTTACTCGCGTGACAGGACCAAATATGTGCGATAAAGTAATTAGTCTACTCGGAAAAATTACCGGAAAAAAAATAAAATCTTGATATGCAATTTACGGTTTGGATTTGTCAGAATCGAAAAATGTTGATCCCTTACGTTTTGAGTGTAGATAAAATATTTTCCTCTTGCTTAACTGTTATTGTGTTACTTATTTATTTTATAGAAAAAAGAAATATACATACATATATATGTATGGATGTGTGTGTGTGTGTCGTGTGTGTGTGTGTGTGTGTGTGTGTGTGTGTGTGTGTGTGTGTGTGTGTGTGTGTGTGTGTGTGTGTGCGTGTGCGTGCGTGCGTGCGTGGTGCGTGCGTGTGTGTGTGTGTGTGTGTGTGTGTTCAAGGTGTCCCCGTATAAGTGACCACTCCTTTTTATCTCGTAAACTAACAGAGATAGACCTAATAAATATAATATCAAATTAAACGGCTCTGACTTTATTGTAAGCATATTGATTACATAGAAATATTATCTATGTTAGAGAGCTGAAAGACATGATTAATTTTTGCACGATAAAGTGACAATTTTAATATGATAAAAGTTGTAGCGTTTTTTTTAACGAATACAACGATGTATAATATAACGAAATTATCTTACAAATTATAAGCGTTATTTTGGTTTAAATGTCTATGGGTCCTGCAACGTGACCGACTTCCGACTTTGACATTGACGAGAGTACTATGATCAGATGAAAACATTACTCGTCAATCGTCAACGCGAAAGTCGGAAGTTAGCCACGCCGCAGAGCCGAAACTGAAAAGGTAATAGTCGGCCGTAAAACTTTAAATCAAAATAATTTGTATAATTTGTAAGATAATGTCGTTATATCACACATCATTGTATTCATTAAAAAAAAAAGCCACAACTTTTATCTATTAAAGTTGTCACTTTACATTGCAAAAATTACGCATGTTTCTCCGCTCTCTAACATAAATAATGTTTCTAAGTGATCACTGTGCTTACAATGACTGTGCTGACAAAGTTTAGTCAGAACCGTTTAATTTGATATTATATTTATTAGGTCTGTTAGTTTACGAGATAAAAAGAGGTGGCCACTTACACGGGGACACCCTGTATATATATTAATATATATATATATATCTTTTGTATACATTCATACATACATCTTTTATACAAGATACATGTACAAATAATAATTACAATAACAATAAGATAATTTCGTGAATTGTAAAAATTCCGCTTTAAATACGGTGCACGTATAACGTGGTTTAGCGCAAAGGTCGTTCTCGAGAAATTCGCGAAAAAAATTCGCGAGCGAAAAGTGACGCGGACCGACAGCGTCCCGCAGTAGAAACGTACTGCGCTCGCGAAGAGAATCGGCGTTCGTGTCGGCAGCTTATCGCGCGAAAGCGATAACGGAGACGGCAAGAGAGAGAAAAGTCCTGGCGTCGGCTCTGTGCGTGATACCCGGTACAATCCTCGCGGACGTTGCGAGGCAAACGTCATCCGCGCGCGGTTGAAACTGCGTGAGAAGGTGTCACGATCACGTGAATGATTAGCGCGCCGCGCACTCGCGGAGGTCGTCCGCGTCGGGCGGTGTCACCGATCGGCGGTGAAGAGGAACAACCGAAGGATCGCGCGATGATCGCGACGCGTCGGACTCCGAGCAAGTCCGAGCGACACCGAGATCGCGCCGATCGACACGCGGACGACGGGCATCTCCTCGTGATTTACGAACGCAACGACACCGTTCGCGGCCTACGACGACGACCGACTCCGCGGCCTCCGCGCTACTGATCGAACCACGGATCGCCATGATGGGATCGAATCGACGTCACTCTTGGCGGGATTATTCAACTGTCATTCTTTATTGGCTCCGATCGCGTCGATAAATCGCCCCGCGCGGTAATTAATTACGAGATTAATTCCTCGGATTCTTGGAACGAGATATCAGATGGAATTGGATGGGTCGGCTTCGTGAAATTCTCGCGAATCAATATTCACGAACATTATTATTGCATAACGTTAATTCACGTTAGCAATAAACTGCGTAAACGATAAAGAACTTTTGATTGCCAGATGTATGGATAACGAAATGGTACAGAGTCGCTAATCGTAGTTTTGTTAGTCGATCAAATTATTGTGATATATCTCTATAGTGTCATTAAGTAACGGACGTAACGACGACTCTCGTGTCCCGAAGGATCGTTCACATAATTAGTCTCGTGCGACAGAGATGTTCGATACGTTTGCCAGTCGCGGCATGTAATGAATAAATTATTCAGCTGTGACAGCATGAATATATGAATAAGAGACAAATGTAATTTCACATTACTCTTGTCAAATATCATATTCAAATAAATAATCCTCACCATTAATAGTAACCCCACAATTTTACGAATAAAAGTATAATGTATGGCTACTTATTTAAATATAAATAATAAATTATAATATATTATTGATACATATCATAAATAAATTACACACACACACACATACACACACAGAGGAAAAGAATCTGATTGCATTAACTGAAATATGGTAGATCCAATTAGTGTCCAATTATAATATGTTTATTCGAAAATCGACGAATCAGAATTCTTGCAGGATTTACCAGATGAGTATGATTCTTTCCTGTTAAATCTACCAGAATTTCTTGTTGACTGAATCATCTTTCTTGTTAAATATGTCAGAATTTTGTATTGATCAAATAATTCTTTCTTGTTAAATATACTAGAATTTCTTGTTGACTGAATCATCTTTCTTGTTAAATATATCAGAATTTTATATTGATCGAATAATTCTTTCTTGTTAAATATACCAGAATTTCTTGCTGTGTAATCGAGTCTCTTATGTATATCAATACATTTTAACATATATTAATTTTCAGAAATTATTAGATTCTTGAATTAAATTGGATACAGAACTAGAAACTAGACTGTCAAAATATATCTTTCAGTTACTTTTATCTTTGATCCCACTTTTAGGGATGGTGGAAAATCTCATCTCTAAATTCTGCGCCTTTTATTCTCTTCTGGTGTGAGTCTCAAGAACAAAAATTGAATTCCGCCGTGTTCATCTCGTGGCGGTACAGTGTACTGAATAAACCAGAAGTTTTGTAAATTCAACTGGAAAATATTAATCAAATCCGTGTGGTAATCAATCAAATGTCTATCAAATGTTTTAGTTATAAAATATTAACTCCTATTATTATTATTATCATCAATTGAAATTCTGTTTTGTTTTAGCAAAATTCATTCAATCGTGTACGTCTTATTGATACAATCAAATTATTTTTCTCAATGTATTATATATATACTGTATATTCCCGAATATATTTACGTACATAATTTTAGAATACGCGAATTATAAGACGAGCTAAAATACTATTTGAGTCACTCTTACTGTTAATAAAACTTACTGTTAATAAATAAAACTATAGTATCAGATTTTATTTTATTATTGTATCAAAATAGAAACGTGTCGTTGGACAGTATCGATGCTAACAGTATCAGTGACCACCTCATTTTTGACAGCATCTCAAAACTACTTGATATATGCAATCGTTCTATAGATATACGCGCATTTCGTCTAATTACCTATGTAAAACAGGTTTTACGTCGGAAGAGGACGCAGAAATGAATACTAAGAGATACTCGGTCGTGTCTCGATGCTGAAAGTGCGTAAGGTGCACCGGACTGCGTATCTCTTTACATGAGCTAGCAAATTGCAAGCATCTGAGATTATCGGATCTCAATAATGACTAAATCGACTGATCAATATCTAAGTAGTTTAAATATGCGCATCAAGACTAAGACTAAGACTAATATATGTTTGTGGGTATATATGTATACCAATATATATTTTATAAATCACGCGCAGCAGATGCTTGTTAATAAGTTTCCGCCGTTTTATTTCTTGACCGTCACACGTCCCTTAGTCCTATCGCTATCTGAGAAACTTTTCAAAGACTCGCTTGATATTTATGCATGGCATAATCAGAAATAAACGTTTGCACCGTCTGTGCGCAACTAGTGTCGTTGCAATGTAAACAGTCGCATGTATGCATAGATACGACGACAAGGGAACCCCGATAAAAACGTCAATGCAATCGACGAATGCATCGCGCTTGGAATATTGCTGCTCTCTCCCGACTTTTTTCCTTATAATTTTTCGCGAAAAATGATCACTCTCTCGAAAAATGAATTAAAAAATACAGCCAACTACATGTAACTGATAATAAAAATATTAACGACATTAAAACATTAATAAAAATTGAATAATTAATGTAACATGAAATATCACTGATTTATTCGCCTCGCAAATTGCTATGCAATTTAATAAATTATTTAATTTAATTTAATTTAATAAATAATAAATACACAACGATTAATAATAATAAAACAGTTTATGAGAAAAAAAATACTCTCTGGAATTCGTTTGATTAATAATAGATACGTTGCTCGCAACGACTGTAACTTCGAGCGCAGAAGGCTAGATTGGCGACCGGATTATTTCTCAGACGTGCAATTCCACAGACGGCTGGTGCAAGTAATGAGATAAATTTCTAACGATAGTTGGAAACAATTGTCCCTTGGCGAACCCTCCACTCCCATTAGAGCCACACCCGCGTGCATATGCACGGCAAATGAGTCAAATGTTCGCGCCGGTATTCTAGGTTGTGCTCGTGTACTTGAAGCGAATTTAATAAACTGCGCGCACGAAGCCGTCGAGACAGAATCTAAATTTTCGTGGCAATTTCACGTGTGCAAAATGGAGCGCGGCACGATGACGCCAATAGCGATTTGAGTTGTTGCATTCATGTCCGTTTATTGTGTAATAGACGTGTAAATATAACGTGTAAAAATCGTAAATGCGCGCGCGCGCTCACTTATTTTAACGAGCGACTAAATTAAATAAATTATCAAATAAATTATATCTAATAGGTAATACGATAACGAATAGTTTCTAATCTGCATAGTTCAATTATTCATACTAACGACAAATTATCACTCTTTCATACAATAATTGTCTCTAAAGTTATTTGACAAACATAATAGAGAGATACAACAGGCACTGAAAAAAGTACTCTTGCAATTATAACGAGAATTATTTAGGTACGAAAAATTAGCTAAAACGGATAAGTGATTGGTAAACACTGCGATACCACATATGTTTTGTATTTAATCAATATAGATAATAGAAACGGAAATAATATCTGAACTATTTGTCAAATTTAGCAAGAAAGTTCCTCACGTTTAATCAGTCCAGACTCCAATCCAGATTCCAATCATATTTGGTTATGAGACCTATATTTTCTTGTATATATTCTTAGAATATTGCTGCTATAAATTCTACGTATAACAGACAATTTTTCAGCGGAATACAAAAAACAGCGATGTAATTTAAGTGTAATATTTAGAATTCTAGCTGGAACAGCGAAACATTTCCCTGAGTGGGAAATGGCTATAAACTCGCGCTCAAAGGTTAAAGTATAACGAGCAATATCAATTACATCTTCCACCCGAATTATCCATCCCAATTAAGAATCATTCGAAACGGCGACAATGTGTGTACGATCGTTTGGCCACTTGCTCATATAATCCTGTCGATCTCTCGTGGTCGGATCTGCCTTTTGTTTATCGAAACGCTGCTCCATTAATTACAACACCACTTTATCCTTAATCCCGCGCGTCAATTAGTCTTCATTAAGCTCACGATGGTATGCCGGTATTGGTAACGCGCATCGGTTCGAAGTATGCGCGAGATAGGGCGATCGATCACACGTGGCACTTGTGCCACTTTGAGAAAGTAAGTCAATGTAACTCGCCCGAGTAAGGCTGCGCGCGGCTGATTCGTCGAAACGGCCCGGGTCCCTGAGACCTTCGCGCGGTATAGATCACGCCGTCATCATGGTCAACCTCTCCAATTCGCCCGGCCGTCGTCGCCGCGGCGACGTCATCACCCGGAACTTCCGCGTCGGATATTCCGTGGATGATCGAGTGCGTGAATCCGCGCGCGACATCGGCGGACATCGCATGTTAAATGATTTTCGATAGAGCGCGACGCGACGAATTGAATCGATCACCATAGAAAGGGCATGTGTCGTACAATGACGTATCGTTTCGGAAGTAAAAAAGATAAATTGCCACAGCGGCTCAATATTAAATCTTTAATATCAAAATTGTGATATTAAATAGTCTGGGATGTTTTCGGTCCTGTTTTCCAGTTTAATATTGAACGCGATTAAATTATATGCCTAAAATATGTCCTAAAAGATGTAATTAACACATTTACGATTTTGTTTTTTCAAAGAAAAATTGATCTCGACGTCCATTCTGAAATGATTGATGAGTTGTAACAACGCTCGCGATTAAACGGGATCCACTTTATGCGATTCGAATTTTTATGCAAAATATCCAATGCGATCGATTTTCAATTATTTAATAATGTAATAACGTGTACTCACCTTTCGAGAGTTTATCCACAGATTCGAAGCGTCCTTCGACTTTGCTTCGCAGAGCATCGAAATCGATGGGTGGCGTAAGTCCATGATCCACGCTACGGCTCTTACTCCTGTAATAGAGTAAACGTGGTCGTTAATTAGCTTTACTCTCGTTTATATCCCGAGCTCGTTGCGCAACAAATTTGATTAAGCAAAGCGAAATCTGCAAAAATAGATCGGAGGAGAGATAGAATGAAACGAGAATCAGTCGAGATGCAGGCGTTCCGTTCCATGCGTAAAAAAAAAACTTTAAATTCCCTACCATTTCCACTTAAAAAAATATCGATTTGCAAAAAATTTGCCTAAAAAATTCGAGCTTGAAAGAAAAGAAAATCAGAATAGTTCCAAATATCGCGAAGTGAAACGGATTACAGAATGAAAACAAACGCACGAGAATATCGGTTAATGAAAAGATATTTCTGTTTGCAGTTTACGTCCCTGGAATGGAATCAAGTCGCTAGCGCACATTTGGAAATAGAGCCAGGAGAGCCCGCTCTTGTCGACTTACCCTCGCAGAAACGTATTGCGGGACGTACGCGGGTAGACGCTAATAGTTTGGCGCGGCACTATTTGTAAAACGCTCAGCTCGGTGGAGGCAATCTCGCTTAGCCATAACAAAACGCAATTTCACGATGCAACGAACCGTGGCACCGTGCAGGTTGCCTCCATAAGTCGAGTCGTCTACGGACGCGTGGCCGACAAAGATAAAGCCCAATGAGATTCCTGCGAACGGGCCTGAATAATGCGACACAGTGCAACGCGGAAGAAAGAAAGAAAGAAAGAAAGAAGTGAATGAAAAAGTCGGTGACTGAACTATGCGTTGTGTGTAGTTGCTGTAAGCCGTATATTTCTGCTGGGTTTCCTTTCGGATAGTTTCTAGTTTTGCACCTTTCCAAGAAATTTTAGAATTTCTTTTTTTTAATAGACGTCGAGAAAGAGACGCGCATTACTACATAAGTTTCTTTTGCGGTCATCCTACTAGACTTACCCACCTCGTTGGAGGAAAAAAAGCGAAAAGCTTAAGATTCTACTTAAAAGTCTCTGTTTGCATTCTTATACGTGCACTTTACGTACAATCTTGCGTGGCGTTTCTAAAGGATGCACAATCATACTACATTCTAAACATCAACGACACGATAATGAAATCATATATCTATTTATAATACTTAGTTCTCACCGTTGAAGTCCAGAGAAAATGAAGAAGTGACGAGATCGAGATGAGAGATAATATGCGTATGCGTGTTTTGCGTACCTGAAAGTCGCCGAGAGGTTTTCCGTCGATTTCGAGGTTGTGACATCCTGGGACATTCGCCTGGACCTGGGATGCAACAAACAATCCAAAACGAGGATGGTGAAAACACATGCAATCTACGTGTGCAGGAACTTAAAAAAAACTAAAGTCATAATTAAATTGAAAGAAAAAGTTGACTGCAGGTACGCTTGGAAAGTAATTTCTATCTGGGAAACTGTTTTTCCACACGTCGAGTACTCAACTTGCGAGAGATCAAAAGTATTTTGACCTCTCGCAAAATTTAATGAGTGACTTCGCGCGCTTAACATTTTAATTCGCAATGTATCAACATGTGATTTACCAAGGGTAGCGTGTTTTTCACAGTTTTTGCGTATGTTCGAATAGTATTAATTCATCACACGTCTGCTTGCAAAACAAATTTTTATTTCTTTTAAAATTTCACTGAAATAGTCGAGATAATTCGAAACTCCATTTTCTGGTTATAATACATAAAAGTGCACAGTTAACGCAACAGCATGACTTTTTCCAAAATAAATTCACTCTTGCGTAAAGAACGTGTGTGCGTATCTTCGATTTAAATAAAAATCTCACTCCAAGCGTACGGCGGGGACTGCCAAATCGAATTAAAAACAAGCAAGTGGTTGCAAAAAAAAATTCGACAGAGCAATCAAAAATAAAACATTCAGAAAATCAAGTCGAACTAATAAATCAGAAAACTATCGATCACAATGCATTGCAGCGCTCTATTTGGATGCTCATGCAGCTTTGCTATTTGTCGCGATCCGTGCTGCGACAAGTGCTACCTGTGACGTGCGTGCTAAATCGCGGAAATGCAGTCGCACTTGGTGCGACGGTAGCCGCACTCGATTCGGTCAATTTGAAGAGTAATGTCTGAGCGCACTCGCGCATATGCACGCGCGGGAGGCTGCGTCTCTTCCCGCGCTAATTGCATCCGAGGTTTTAATTCGATTACATTCGACGCGGCTTATAGCGAATTCGCTCGTGTCGGCGGTGTGCTGCGGAACAGTGTTCCGTTTGCCGAAACGTCGAGAAATTCTCTTCTTGAAGCACAATATACATATATTTTGCATTTCTTCAAATGCAATAAAATATAACTTACAGAGATATCTGTGATATATAAATACCTATTTTTCTCGTTAAATCACGATTTAACAAGAAAAAGTCATTTTCGTTGTAACTTGAGAAAATTTATTTGTAAAGAATATTATACAAAGAAATAAATAAGATATATGTTTTATTAGGTCTTAATAAAAATATGATGTGTAGATTATTCGGTGTAATACAACTACAAGCGAAAGAAGGTAACGTACTATTTGTTGGATGAACAATCGAATTATTCACACTATCCATGAATTAAACGGTGAGATTGGATTCTTTCAGGCAGCGAATTTAAAGATTTAAGGTAATTTTCATAGAATTGCTGTTTCTATACGTTTAGCGCTGTAATATTTAGCAACTCGGTAGCAACTCGGAGCAATACGAGCCAAAAGGCGCGCACGTGTACACTAAACAAAACTGAGAGAAAACGTTTTATGTTTCGGAAGATATAAATTCGGAACTTCGCGCAGCGTACATCTGAATACACACAGAGGCGAGCGGGAAATAACAATGTACAAAATACAGCAGCGCTCCGTACCTTCGGATGTGATTCATTTTAATCGCTCGACCGCACGGGCGGGTTCGCAATTTGTGCAAAGCTGGATTTCACTGGCTGGTTAGGCAGCATAAATTGCGTTATTGCGTTAAATCGTACGACGATATGCCAATAATTAACCGTCGAAACAGGTCTAAAGGCCGGCGAAATTAATGTTACCCGCGCGACATTCCGGGTAGGAATAAAATAAATTGTCGAACAATATTTAATTAAGAGACCTAACGGTTGCGCGCGCGCGCCGTTTTCACCGGTACGGGTAAATATAAGCGAACAGGTATAAATAGCTCTGGCACAATTTCGATGGCCCTTGTTTACGCGCTCGTTGCTTTCACGCTCGGGCAATACTTCGCCAAAAAACAAATATTTGCGTAACACTTCGCGGTGTCGCGGAGTTACGACCGCGATTTTTCGCGGCAGGGGCCGCGAAAGACGGCGGCGCCGAGGTATTTGCTGAGAACGTATTATATGTACGTACTTCACGATTGCACGCTGAAGACTGCATAGTATTATGTTAAATGTGCATTATGTTAATTATCGCGATGTGTGTGTGTGTGTGTATGTGTGTGTGTGGGTATGTGTGTGTGGTGTGAGTCGAGAGAACTATGAATAAGCCACTTGCGTTGCGAGTTCTCGGCCATCGGAGATATAAATAATAAATTCGTAGCCCAAGCCAATCGACCAACCGGACCTTCGAACGGAAATACACAACCGCGTTCTGAAATATTTACTCGTTGATACGCAATATTGGAATTTTTTAATCCCTCCGAGCCCGAGCTGCAAACTTATACATGTTATGTGCGCGCACGCACATATAGTATTTCCTCCTAGAGCTATTTATTTTGCACATCAAATTTAATCAATCTTTGAATTCTCTTCAATAAACAACAAGATCGTGTGTAATTTGTTCGAATGTGTATAACATGGACCGAAATTTATAAAAAAAAAATGATACAATTACTTATTTCAAAGAATACAATATTATACAGTAAAAAATTCAAAACTCAGTAATGTCACAATCGCTGTTCCAAAAATAGTTCTTCACTTCTCTTGTTTCAATTATTACAATTTAATAATAGCGCCTGGAAGTAGGCAACTGCAAACAGCTGCGTGCAACATGGACAATAGAGTAATTTTTTCGCAGGCGTTTTCCTTGTTAAAGTTTTCCCAGTTCTGTATAGTTTTATTCGCATAACGATAAGCAGTGATGATGATTCAATACACAGATTGAGATGTGCCAAGATGCTATGTTTATCATAGATATTAAAAGAGAATAATATTAGAGTACTCGTATTAAATATTGCCAGGTTTGTCGACCAAAATTGAAATTTCAGCAAAATCGAAGCAGAATTACCGCCACAGGCACTTTTTGTTTTGGTATTACTTTTCTTACTTTAGAATGTTTTCAACTTCTTTTTCAAAAAAATTTCAATATTTTAATTCATTGATAGAAAAAACGATAAATATTTAGTATCGGTTTAATTTAATTGTATAAATTTAATGTTTATCGGACACACATTTTTTTAAAACTTCATGATTTTTAATATCATATTTTTTACATGTCGACCTTTTATAAATATTTTTACATAACTAAAACAATAGCCATATGTGGAGTATTAGCTCGATAATATAAAATACAATCTTAGCGAGAACATTAACAACAGTAACCTAATAAACAAATCATTTTTTTCATAAAGTTTCGCAATAGCTTTCCTAGTTAAGTGCATCAAACGTATGAACAGCGAATTGCAGAAGCTAGACTATTTAAAGGAGGACTACTTAAATTAAAACGACAGCATAAAATAAAACAGTCGCATTCGAAAACGCTGAAAACGCCGAGAGTTCGCATCGCCAAGAACTAATCGAAAAAGACGAACTAATCCACCTGTGAGCGCATTTCAATCTAGGAAAAGTTTCACCGTGATGGCTTTACCGTGAAGGCTTACGTCACTCTATAGCGGCGATGCAAAATAGATAGTTGATTTGCGAGCAATCGACAGTTATCAGTTAATAATGCAGAGTTTCGGATGACCTCCTTACGCTTGAACGCGACTCAAATGGCTCGAGTTACGTGTCCGTGCGGTAATCCGCCACCGCTGCCGGGCGCAGTAGTAACGGACGGTACGTGCACAGACGGCGGACAATTTCCCCGGCTATCGGTCGCGCCGGTGAGCTGCGTGACCGAGATCACGCGCGCGTCGATCGGCGAGCACGAGGCGCTTCTTACACACATACACACATACACACGTACACACGGAATTGGAATTAGGATCGCGGCATCGATGAACCGTCGAAAGAGAGAAAGGCGGCATGGGCACGCGCGCGCGTCATCACATGCGAGCGAGCCATTTCGACATTTCCTGCAGCGATAACCGCACTGGCCGCTTGTATTCCCCGGCGTCGTTTATAACCCCGCGCGCCTCTCAATGACTCTCGATCTCTTCCGACAGCTGCACGCGCGTCACGGAAAACCTCCGTTGGGGCCTGCACCTATCCTCCGTGACGAAATCGCGGGGACGATTCACTTGTCGGCGGATGTTAATTGAGCGACGGCTGCAATCGCGATTAATATTAAATGAATCGCTTAAGCGGAATCGCCGGAATTGTTTCTTAATACGGCGTAACGTAATCGCTCATTGCGATGAGAGACGAGCTGTGTATCATTTTTATGCCAAGAGAAAAGGAAAGAGCAATTCGAGTGAAAAATGATGGGATTTTATGCGTGTCTGCATAATGATTAAAGAATATTATTCATATTTTATTTCTCTTTTACGAATATTTTATCATTCCTTCGAGAATTTTCATTCCCGAATACTTTTATCATTATTTTTTTTTCGAGAAAGCATACGCATTTCAAATATATAATATAAAATTTCCAATTATATTTAAAATCCACTGTCTAGTACGTCGAAACTTGAGCGCGCCAAAAATTGCAATTCTGAGACCAAAATAGACAAAATATAACTACTGAGGCCTGTGTTTACTCGTCCAAGAGCGCGTAATAAATATTACGCTCTATCACGAAGTTTTACACGCGAATTGACTTTATTCTCCTATTATCATATTTCATAAAGCCGCCGCGCCGCCAAATTGGCAAGACGGGGGCATCGTGCCAAAATGATTTCCTTTCGCGGTACATCGCGCCGCTTAACGTCTCGAATCCGAATCGAAACGATTCGATCTGAATTAAATTCAGCGTTTTACACCGGCAGCAAGACTTTATTATGCACGTCTGTTCCGCAAACACATGCACACCCGCAGGAAATCTTTTATTATTCCAGACGTGAATTATTATTATTATTTCCGGAAAACTTGGAAGAATCGCTCGTAAGATTTACGGGCAATAAACAATATTCCATCGTGGACGGTAACTGCCACTGGCCCCGACGCACAGCGATAATCGCGCTATTATACGGTTATAGTGTAATTTTATTTTTTTTCTTTTTAATGATACGCGGCACGATATTGGCTTCGTAAAGTTCCTTTGTGACGCGCAAATCGATCGATATCGTTGTCCGTGTTTCATAGCTCAAGGAGCGGGACTCGTATTATCGCGCGCATCCGCTATCCGCTATATCCGTTTCTTCATTGTGTCTGGGAATATATTATCGTACCTTTAATTATTATGATTAGCATTAAAACGATAAATTGTTCATTTGTTTTAATGATAGGATGGAAAATGCTTTCATGTTTGCGAGGCTCTAAATCCGTCTCCGGCAGGTACGAAGGAAACTCGATAAAAACGAGAGAAGACGAGGGATTTCCCTCCCGTTCACCCGTTAACGAGCCGGCAAAGCAAACACGGAGCCGAAGCATCGGTGTTTCCATCGGGCAACAAACGCGGAGAGATGTTCTTCCCCATCGTTGTCCGACTCGTTTAACGATCGTCCCCGGAACCGCAAGGATGAAACTCGTTGTCCTCGACAACGATGGATCGATATCTACGCCAAACTCCGTCCACCGGAAGACAAACTTTACGGAGGAAAGAGAGTACGTATGGAATGTGTGTGCGCGCGCGCGCGCGCGCGTGTGCAGCCTACGTCTGTATATCTGTGTGCGGCAATCAGGTTGTTCGGGAACAACGTTGGTCGCCGAGACGGAAACTCCGCTGGGCTGTCGGCGTTGTTTTAACGAGGCGGGGCTCCGGGAATTCGCAAAGGATAAACTCGATTTGTGCCGCCTCGTGTGCCACAAACCGCGTTACTTTATGACGTAACCTCGCCCATATAATGTAATCGATGTATGTAATGTACCGTATGGTACTGTCGTAGCGAGATCGAAGTCACCGCTGAAATGCACTTCGAAACACCGATCGCCCGAGGAACGAAACTGATTCAAGTATACTACGTCGAATATCAGAGTATAATAAGAACATACACTCAGGGAAATGTTTCGCTGTTCCAGCTGGAATTCTAAATATTACACTTGAATTACATCGCTGTTTTTTGTATCCGCTAAAAAATTGTCTGTCATACGTAGAATTTATAGCAGTAATATTCTAAGAATAATATGCAAGAAAATGTAGGTCTCATATACCAAATATGATTAGAGGCTGGATTGATTATACGTCATAGAGAAACTTTCTTGCTAAATTTGACAAATAGTTCAGATATAATTTCTGTCTCTGTTATCTACATATATTGATTAAATACAAAACATATGCGGTATCGCAGTGCTTACTGATCACTTATCCGTTTTAGGTAATTTTTCGTATACCTATAAATAATTCGCTATAATTGTAAGATTACTTTTTCAGTGTAAATAATATCATTAATATCTTATTAATTAAGTCGGTTTAATTTAAATTAGAACTCGATAAAAAGTACCAAAAAAAGAAGACTTTGGAAAAATACTGAATCTAATCATTAGCAGTTTCTATAAGAAACGCGAATAATCAAACGTAAAAACTTAAACTTGTGTGTGTTATTCAAATTAAAGACAGCAAGAATGAAAAGAAATAATGATTAATTGAGTAACAATAATAATTTTAGAATATATTCTAAGTACGAAATAAATAATAAAAAAATTATTCAAAGTCAGTGATTTTGAATCGTTGCCAATTAATTCTATTCTAGAATACAATGTGTTAGTCATATCACTATTATGTTCTCGTATACGTATATACTATGAGAATTGTTTTCGTCTTTACAATTAACATTTTAATCGTTCTTAATTCATACAGGCACGGGATTTTTCTTTTTCTTATTTGACGAAAATTATCCGCCGTGACTCAAAGCAATGTGGAAATTCCGTTGTAGACGGAGAGTCAATCGTGCAATGTACTTTTCGTATTATCGTCCTGCAAATTAAGCGGAAATGCCAACAATCGTCGAACGGTAAAAAGAAAGGATTTAAAAAGAGACGCAACATAGAATTTTGTTCTCACAAAGATGCTAAATATTTTATTATCGAAAATTTGAATTGCACTCTATACATTTTATATGCATACATTAAAATTATTTTTAAAAATTTACGGTGTGTGTTTTATAATGTAGACAAACTTTTACAAACATTATATATACAAATATTTCGAGATATGACTTAAAAAATAACAATGTAAAATAAATATTTAATATAACATCCTCTTTATTTTAGAATAAAACTTTATATGTGCTAGATGTAATAGGGCATAAATAAATAAAGAGAGGAGGAGAATTTTATTCGAATCGCGTTTTCTTGATGCGTTTCTTGATGGAAAGCTAGATACTTCCGCTTCGAAAAACAGCGTGAATCGAGGACATCTAGCTTCCGCCTAATTGATACCTGCGTTCAATTAATTCAAGAAGGAAATAGTAAACGAGGTCAAAACAACATTCTTCTGTTAGTATCAAAGAATTGCGAAGGTTGAAGGAAAATATCATTAACTCTTTCGTCACTTTTCGGATTAATAAAATATTTTTCTTGCGCCACAATTAGCTTTCGTTTCCTGTTATAACAATCACGTTTATATATTTCCTAGAAAACGTATCATGATTGAACGTGATAACGTTTGATTAATTATCACATGAAATCAAACGAGTGAAGTTCACAATTAGGCGGCTAATTAATTAAAGTTTTAAAATAAAAGATGTTAACAATTACGCGATATATCAATTACCAACTTCACGGTACAATATTAATTATTGACAATAATTATATTAGTGATCAGTGGAGAAAATAATCAGATAAATTTTTAATTTACGAAACATCGAAGTTAATTCTCTTAAAAATTTCAAAGGCTTATTGGATCATGGCCTGCCCTTTCGCAGCCATATCGCGGCCGTAATCGAAGGACAACAATGTAAGTTGAAACGTGAGATACACATATTCGTAACGCGTACATTGGGCGTCGTTGCAGGAATTTAAACGCATTTTATCGTTATACAATCGATGCGCTTTATCGATCCGCAGCACCATTTGCGGCGAACAATTCTTTGAGACGATTGCCAATCGATCGGCTTATTCGACGCGCGTGATTTCCGGCGGACGGACGGCCGGTGTTTCGTTTTGGTCGTTAATTAAAGCCCACCCGCCCGAAACTGCGGCCTTCACCGTGGAAGTCGAGCCGTAAATTCGGAATGGCAATTAGACGGAGAGATTAATTTTCTGGCTACGTTTCGTAGCGCGAGCCAAGCCATACACTGTGATATAATCATCATGGTAATTATGAATTCATAAATCGTAAAGCCGCAAACGATGTACCCGCGCACTGGCGTGTGCGTTTAACATTGCGCGAGAGACTGCTCTGCAGCTGTGCGAAAAGATAAAAAATTTCATATTTTTCCTTCTCCCTGTGCGCATTAGATTTTAAGGTACAACGCCCAACTAGTCTAATTGCGTTTGCAAAAAGGTTTTTTTTTATCTCTAATTATCTGCTTTTAACTTAAAAACCACCGATGCCTCGTAAAAAGAAAAATATTCTTAACCGCATTAAGTAATTGATAAATAGTTTAAACAAATTTAGTAATAAAATAATTTAATAAATTTATTAATACATAGTTTGACAATTAATAGCTCTCTATATATAATTAATAGATATTATTAAAAAGGTATATCGATTTATGAATATATATATAGTAAAAAACCGACACTAATTTTAGAACATCACGTAGTTACCTTATATTCATATAAGCATGTATTTTATCACACGTGTCTCTGATCATGTTTCTCATTTACACTGTCAAGTCCTCATCGTAGATTAATAATGTTGGCACAATATATGTATAAGGTGTATTTATTATAGTAGGAACTATAATTAAGAAGACATTTAATATAATTAAATAACGTATAGTTTTAACGTCACATCTTAAGTTACAGTCTCCTGTTACGATGATATTATACAATCATTGGATACGAAAGTTCAAAGATCAGCCCTAAATTATCCCGACTACTATACTATCGTCGCGATCGAATAAAAAATTTAATAAACTTATAAGAATGTTCCGCCGTAATGTTCACCACCATTCCTGAATTATCACATCCCGTGCCGTGTATCGATCATATTATTTGCGGGGCGACAATCTTTTAATCCCTCCTTTGACAAGCTCGAATACGAACATCATTATTGGACGAATAATCATTATTATAAATTGCTGACTCACTTTCTATATAATCTATCTTGTTAATCGACGGCACTTAGCTGTGACTTCCGCGTGCAAAATAAGCGATTCGCCGCGAACTAAAAGTGAATGTATTACAAACATATAATCAATTTATTATTCCGCTATAATTGCTTTCGTTTTTTCATACATCGGATGTCCGGAAGAACGAGGTTTCGGTATTCATTTGGAACTTTCCTCAAATTCGCTCAATTCCTGATTGGTTGACTATTCGGAAATTTGATGTTACGTTTCTGTGTGTTAACAAAAATCGATTACATATTAAAGTTCAAAAAATTATCAAATAAAAAGCCATAATAAATTTTAAGAAATATAGAGGGTCAGGTAGGCATTTGAATTAAGACACTTAAACTTGCACTTAAATATCTGGAAAAGAAAATGTTGTTAAAAAAAAATTTTAAATACAACTTTCGTCCAGAACACTTCTTTTTAGTGCTTTCCTGTCAAGATATTCAATTTAAATGTCTCACTTTGCATACATATATTATATAAATCATTGATTCAAAGATATTAGAGTTTTTAACATAATCACGATTTTATAAATAATGTCTCATCTTAACATTATTAAATTTCAAAATAAATGTTGATGTTATTATATAAGATCTTTCATTGTATTTCTTTATATTATGTCGCAGCTTGCAAGAAAAAAAACTGTGTAATGCGAAGTACGAGAAAAACTACAATATTTTTTCGCGTTCGTTCGGGAAAATAGTGAGGTAAATACGGAGAGAGCGTATTAAATCCCGGGAATAATTACATCACGACCCAAAAATGCGTGTCGCACGCGCGTGTCGCAGCGATAATAAACTCGTTTGCGTCGGAGGTAGTCATCGCGTCGAAAAATCCGGCCGTTTGACTATTAAGCAACGGCAACAAGCAGCTGTTGCGTGTTGGCGCCTTACACTCGGTGCGGGCGTGCCGCGTCTCCCGGTTGACGTATCGACTGCCAAGAATTCTCGAGATACAAGAAAAAGATACAGAGTTACAGTCTGGGTCGCGGCCAGGTTTAATGAACGCGTTACAAAACAAAGCTGGATGACGGAATGGACGATGAATGTGCATTGTATATAGAACACAGAAATGCATGTTGCATTACAACCTTACCGCGACTGTCGCGATTTATGACCTGCGGATGGCGCGAATTATCATTCGCGATAATAATAGTGCTTGGATTAATTACCAAGATCTATTATAACTCGTATTGTGCAGTGCCGTCTTATGGTTCCTTCTCCCTCGAGTCTTTCCATTGTTCTTAATTAACGCTCAAACCGCATGCATTCAAACCGCAACTGCGTTTATCGTTCATAAAGCGGTCGGTGTTTATCAAATATCATCTTGTTATTCGACTCTGCAAGATCAAGAGGTCAGTTCAGAAAAATAAATCGCCGCAGCACAAGATACAAAAAGCTGGATGTTTATAATTCTCAATGAGTTTTTAAGAGTCGCAGAATAAATCAAATAATTCAAGCAAAATGCAGAAATTTAAGAGCTGTAAAAGGTTATATAAAGGAATATAAATCAGAGACACGGTTTTAATGCGGCTGCATTTCTTGTAATCGTCTATTTGTCCTCCTTGATAAAGAAGATAAATTAAGTACATAAATAAAAATGCATATTTCTCTCTCGCGATATATCAACGATTATGTCATCTTTTATTATTGGTACAGTGGAATTTATTCGAGCCTGAATATATCCGGTCCAACAAGAACTTGGCGTTTCCCAAGATCGCTATAGCGTAACGATAGAGTGTCATGCGAGTACCGTTAGCCGGCCATTGTTCGAGCAAACGATACGAGCGAGGGTCCGTTGTTTTCTTGTGCGCGGCAGTAATATTCATGGTAAACTCATTCTCGCACTTTCTTCCCAAATCCTTTCTCCGGGAGCGTTCCCGAGGGATAAAAAAAATTTACCGTCAAGCGCGGAATTTCGCATTCACGACGACACCCATGGCTGACGTTATGAATTTCGCGTTTCATAGAAAAATTCCATCGACGTTCTCATTTATATCTGCATCGATAAGCGCCGAAGTTCGCGAGGGCTGACAAACGATGCATGCCATTTCGTCAACCAATGACGTCACCCATCGTCATTGTTCAATTACAATGCGCCATGTATGCACGCGGTCTCGTTGTTCTCTTTCGAACTCGCGGAACCAATTGTTACGAATAAAACAGTCATGGCATTTACGAATAGTGGAGCACCGATAGTAGTAATAGCGGTACTAATAGAAAGCTATTATTTCAGCTTCAAGAAAATCTATTTGATCATTTAAATGCCAATGTTCTCGATTTAACGTCAATACGTACAAAGCAATATTTTCGATTTCAATTTAATCCTTATTTTTTTAAAAATCTCACTTTTATCGTTATGTTCATTCATCCATTTAATATTTATATATAAATGCTCATATTAAGCTTTAAAATAGATTTTGTAGAAATATTTCATTATTTGCGAGCAAATAACTCGGAATTCATTTTTTTTTTCTCTACGTACGTCGCAGTTTTTCATCTCTCTCGAAAAATCGATTTTGTAACGCAGCAACTCTCAGAATCACAACGACGACGTATTAAAAATACATGGCTAAGTGGTCGCAAACGAGAAAATAACGCGGGCGAACATTTTCCCGGTTGCGTTCCCCTTTTTTTCCTCCTCTTTTACTGTAGAAGTGCTTCGTAGATTTCGCGGCAACGACAGATCCCGCTGCTGCTCGTTATGAAATTCGCCGCTCAGCCGTGTTTCGTCGGGGCTCGTAACTCGCACAGCTCGACTTTCTAATAGTCTCCATGCCGGGTGCAGCGGTGCAACGCAGGGCCGAACGCAACGCGCGACCAGCAATCGCCGACGATAATATCATTCGATTGCGTCGACACGGAGTCATGCCGGCAAAGCATTTTCCCCATTTCAGCGTTTTAATATTGAGCCAACTCTTTACATTGTCTTCATTTCGCACGTATCGGTACACTATATCTTAAGATAATATACGCGGTAGGATAACAAGATTTGATTAGTAATAAAAACATCACGAAAATTTCATCATTTTCATTGAGAGCGGGAGAGATAAGCGCTATAGGAATCATCCACGATATACAACAGATTAATGGATCTCGTTAATCCGATACACGTTTCAATCCCTTCACGATAAAGGCGTTTGCTAAGTTAAAAATATACAGTTTGATTACCAAGACAAAATTTATTAAACTCCAGCTAATCTCTAAGAATTTAAGTTGTAATAACATATAATACTTTTAGAATATTTTAAATTAAGTTTGATTTCTGGATTTTCCAATTATATTATGCACCAACAAAATTAACATAATACAAAATCATTTTGAAACTTTCTTCATTAATGAAAGACACAGAGTAGTTGCAAAAATAACATTGTATTTGTACTTGAAGTTTACGCTAACCTCTTCAGTAAAACCGGATTAAAAGAAACTTTTGTCTTGTATTACGAAGGCATCGCCATAATGTTACACGATGTAGAGTCTGTGAAGGGTTCGTAATAAGGCACGTAAACCAAATTTGATACAGAATAAATAATATAAATGTTCCAGGCATCGCCACGCGCCGTGACATAATATTTACTGCCTGGCTTTCTATTTGCATTTGCACGCTTCCTATTTCATTAAATCATTTGGTTGTTATCGCATAATCGGCGTTTGTCGTTCCCGTGAAACTGTATGCGCGTTGTCGCACGCCATCGTGAAAGCACTCTCGTCCCGACATTGCGTTTTTAAGGTAATATAAAGCACCGAAACGAATTCGTGTGTTCCGCGTCTGGCGGAGGATGCCACCGCGCGCGGTACGGACGTACCAAACACGTACCTACGTATATCAACGCCGTCCCTGAAAGTTGGTATACGCGCTCGACCAGGGAGTAAAAATAAGATATCGTAATCTTCGTGCCCGCTCGTTTTGCGTGCTCCTCACAGCGCGTGAGAGAGCTCGAATATTCCGCTACCTCACGTCTTTGGCACCCTTTCAGTTGCCGCGCTCGATGCAAATGCAATAACGCGTTTCGCGCGCTCGCCGTGCGGTTCAAAACTGGTTCCGGACCGTCTCACAACTGGTCGCGAAGGAAAAGGACCATCGAAAATTCAGACAGGTTATTCATTATATACGGGGGACGGTATTGATTTTGACAAATGACAACACTGTAATGTGGAAGCATCAAGTTATTACAAGCAAGGAACATGTATTATATTCAAATAATAGATGAATAATAATTTTATAAAAATAATTACACGAGCGATATGTACACGGAAAGAACACTTTTGCTGAATCCAGATCTGAAAATAATTTTGTTCAATAATCAAAATAATTTTGTGCGAAAGTCAAAATGATAGCTAAAATCAAAACGTTTTATAGCAATGCTTATCAGTGTTAACATTCTAACAAATTGTTTTGATGATTTAATACAAAATTATTTTCAGATCTATTTTTAGCAATATTTTTAGATCTTTCAACAAAATCGTTCTTTCCGTGTAAAACTGTAATAAATAAGAATAATATATCGCGCGTTGTTGAATCATGTTACAATAAAATCATGCTTCAAAGCTGCTGATTTGTCAAACGGGTATCGGATTCTATAATTCTCGATAATGCTCTATTCTCCCGCCGACCGAATCCGCTCGTTCTAAGATGCGTCGTTAGGAAGTTTAAATGCGAGGCTCTTTCTCTCCCGCCGAATGATTATAAGCTACGCGGTGCTTAGGAGCGACTTTACTTCCGCACTACCGCAACATTGCGGTGCTCTGGCTTAAATTTCGAATATTTTTGCGAGAAAGACGAGTTTTGTAGCTTATTAGGTGCGCCAGTAATAACCTAACGACAATTTTGTTCTCGCGTGAATCTATATTCTTTCTCCAGCGCGCGCGTGTTCATCAGCTCGGCGAAAAACTCGTCGAAAACCTATATCGCGGAAAGCGTCGAAATTGTTAAACTGTTTTACATGTTGTTATGCCTGTGCGCGATGTATGCATGACGTTTATTTGCCGTACTCGAAAATGTTCCAGTTCTGTAAAATGTTTATTTTGCAAAATGGTTTTACGAAACAATATATAGTTTCATATTGCTGCCATACACGTACAGTCATCTGTACCGGAAATCGAGAGGTAGCGGTTGCTTCCGCGAAATATTATCAAAAATTAAACACTTAAAAATATGACGACGGATATACGTTAGATTTGATTGTTGTACACGAAAAGAACAATTTTGCTGAATCCAGATCTAAAAATAATTTTTGTTCAATAATTAAAATAATTTTGTGCGAAAGTCCAAGTGATTACTAAAATATCAAAACGTTTTATAGCAATGCTTATCAGTTTCAACAAATTATTTTAATAATTCAACAAAAAATTATTTTCAGATCTGTTTTTAGCCAAATTTTTAGACCTTTCAACAAAATCATTCTTTCCGTGTATAAGTTACTTATTTAGTACCAAAGGCAATTATCGAAATGTTTATTGACAATAGTGTACGTGATTCTCTCAGTTCACATAAAACATCACGTTTACCACGATCGAAGTATAACTTCCGTGTGGAAAGTTTGATATGCTCAGGATGTGTTACGCTTTATAAAGCGTAAATCGCATATGCGCGATTCGCAAAGCTACGAGTGGGAGGGGGGAAAAAATAAAGGGGGCAAATAGCCGGAATGAGAGGCCGCCGGTTCAAATCGCCATTGGACGCCTTGTACTTGCTCGGTGCGCCATAAAAGACGTCGGAATGATCAGAAATGGCGGAATCAGAGCGTAACGACGCTGTCCCGTCTCACTCACAAGTTGCGTCGCACGCACTTTACGCAAGCGACCGGCGGATAAGGACACACCTTGCGTGCTCGAAGACGATGGGGTACCACGGTAGATGGGACAACTTACTGTTTAAGTAACATTGTCAAGTACTTGTTTGTTTATCGATAGAAAATGATTTATTTATACTACATGTTATAAAATATCAAAAGAGAAATTTAAGAGAGAGAGAGAGAGAAACAGAAAAAGAGAAAATACCTTCTTTGTTGTTGAAATATAATGTAACGAAAACTACATAATTTTCTCTAGATACCATACTTTCAATTTTATCACTTTAATAATACATATATTTCTTTTGCAAATTTTCACAAGTAGGCGTATTTCAATTTAAAATTTAAAATGTCAAATTCTAAATTAGAATTTAGAATGTTAACTTCTAAATTCTAATCATACTTTACGTATAATTATGAATTAATTATATACAATTGTAGTTCAAATCGATACTTTTTTCACTCCTTGACAAATTAAAATATCAATAAAATATTAATAACAAAAATTTTTCGCACAGTTTTTGTCGAACTAAGTTAGACTAAGACGCAGATAGATAACACAAAACCATCTCCTTCCGTTAATCTCAAATGAACTTTGAGATAAATCTCATTTAAGTTAAAATCTCATTTTAATCATAACATTTTACGTTAAAACTTTATTATGCAAAGTTGCATAAAAGTGCTTTCCAATTATGATTTTATTAAGGAAACGTCGTTCTTTAAAATGTCATCGGGAAAATTTTCTGTCAATACTTTATACAAGTTCCATATGAAATATCATGTATTCTTATTCAGACGTATTCTCATTCTCGCACTTCATTTGAAATAGCGCCGATACTTCCAGCGACAATAATCGTTGTCCTAGTTTGCATAACGCATGGCTAAGACGCAATAAGGTCGCCAAGTAAAATGCATAACTTGCCACTACGCGTCTAAAGATGCTAAAGGAAGGAAAGTAATAGCCGTGCAAACACGATTATGCAAAATCTTTCCTATAAATACGGACGGAACATGTCACCCGGTAATTTCGTGTCGGTCGATAAAATGCGGTGGAGGAGGCTTGCAAATTATGTAAGGTCGCGGTGTACTTGAATCCAGGTGTAACATCTGCCTTCAAGGTTCCGCTGTACATACGCTTTTGTGTACAAATAATTGCTACACGAATATGCGACGCATTTGCAACGCTTTTAATTATGACGCATTCCTTAGATATTTACATATTTATTGACAAATAATTTAATAATCGCAAAAATTACGTTTTTCCTTTAAATAATGCGATTAAGTTAATCTTATTGCGATGGAATGTTTCGGTAGTTTTCAATAAAATAATAAGATTGAAATCCGTATAAAAATGCATTTTGTATGTATATTCTAAAACAAACATTTCATATATTATATATGTATATTATATTATAGCCTCTCTCTTCTTCATTGAAAATAATATAATATTCGAAATCTTTTGGAACCAGTATAACCAGTTCTGAGGCCATTGTCTCTTGATACACTTGCATTTTTATTTAAATATCTGTCGATCAGAAATAATGTAATTAGTGAAAAGTATCAATGCCTGATCTAACTTGATAAAACTTGTATCTGAAAGAAGGAGAGAAGTAGAGAGAGGTCGCGAAAGAAAAAACGCCTAATGACAGAGAGGGATATTTTAAGACACCGCGACCGGTTTGTGCAGAGGCATAAAGAGGCTTGCCTATATCCCTGTTCCGAGTGATCCGTCTTGACGACCCGAAATTTTTCGGAACGCGGCACACTCGAGTTCCATTCGCGCCAGAAATGGCGCCGAAGAAAGAGAAACGCGTCGGACGATTTGCGTCGAGAATAATGTTTCTTTGTTTCCCCAGCACGATATAGTAATAGAAATACTTAATTCTTCGAATAATATATAAATGAATAAAATATATTTTAAGTATTCTAGATAATCTTTTACCTAATTTTTGATATTTTAATTATTAATGTATTTGAGATAAAGAATAATTCTAGGTAAGATTAAAAAAAATTGTGTAGATAAAATTTATTATCATATTATTGAAAGTAAAAATAATCCTTTGATATTTAGAGCGATTGTTATTACTCATCATTAATTCTATAAATTCTTATTAATAGTGAATTTTTATAAATTCTTAATACAAAACAAGAGACCGACCAACTTTTCGAAGTTTAAACCAATCTTGCCATTAATGTTAACAACGATAGCGCTGACAGCGGGATTCGTAATGAAGCGTACGAGATGACATATGACAAAAGTTATCAGCAAGTTACGTTGATTAAATAACACAAACATCGGTATCAGATGATGTTAACAACATAGACGTGTAGTGTTGACAGTCTAAGGCACGAAATAAAAGATTCGAATGAATTCTGAGTAATGTTTCCGGTTTTGATATATAGAAAGAAATTATGTATATTAAGAATTGTATATTTATGTATGTGTGTATAATTTCCAAAAAGAATAAAATGTTTCGCTTTTAGGCTTCACCGTTTCTTTAGAGATTTAAGTATACCTTAAAAAGGTGTAAATTTGAAGATATGCAATAAGTAAAAATATAAAAAATCTGTACTATGAATAAACAATTTCATTAAATACATATCGCTAAACAATAAATTTCTTTTTTTAATTGATCAATTAAAAATTGATAAACAAAATTATAATTAAATAAAGATAGATGATTTCAGCATAATAACAGTTGAATTCAGTTTTTGAGAGCAGAAAGAGATAATCTAAACATAAAATTCGAATTGTAGGAAAAATCGATTCATATTTATTACATCCTCTTTAAAAGCAGTGATTTACACCACTTGAGAAAGAAATTCCCCAATTGACTCAACGATTGAAATGAAATCTATCTTTTCAAACAATATCTATACTTTTCGAGATTTGCGACTACCCGGAAAATTGATATATCATGTAATGCATTTGAATTACATAACGCAATTAAGATCGAAACTTTCTACATTACTCACTAAGCACGTCCATCGGAATGATCATCCGGTTCCGCCAGCTTGGATAGGATTTTATGGCAAATTGTGAAGGGGCAAACCAACGCTGATTTTTCGCGATGACTTCCGCGAATAAGTCTTTCGTAGAGAAATCGCGAAATTGCAATGCAATGAGCAGGACTTTCATAAAATGTTCCCAGAGACATTGTTCGGGGAAAAATATTAAAGTATCGCGAAAATTTCATTTTCCTCAAAATAAAAATGTCACATTACTTCCAGCTGGAATACTGTGAAAACAAGATGACGCCAGAATTTAATCTTGACCTAAATCGAACCCTCGATAATCTTATTTATTTTTGTCCCGCATTTAATTTCCCTGTCGTGTGTTTTCCATTTGAAATATCTTGCTGTTTTCACCGATAATATTTTTCACTCTAAAACGTACAGCAAACAAGTTCTTTGTCTCTTCTGTTAAAAAGACTGTGTTTTATGGAGAGAGAGAGAGAAAAACAGACTGTGTTTAAATATTTGTACTTAAAGATCTTAAATAAAGTTTTGGTTAAGTATGATTCAAACTGTTTGAGCTAAAAAAAACTTTATAATTCTTTGTCTTCCGGCTAATATTTTATTGATGCTCTCGGAATCTCGTTTATATGCGATTTCTGCGTCGTATCGACCGCGAATAATCATTATTTTCGCAAAATACTGTGGCCGTTACAAAGAACTGTTATCTGAAACGATAATGTTCTCTCGTCTGGTGAACGACAAAAGATTTCCGCGAGCCCGGATTATGACTTCAACGCCATCGTCATCCCATAATATTTACCTAAACGGCACGCGTTTATTCGCGTCTTTTCACTCAAAATCGATTCCACGTGTCGGATGCTTATGGTATACCAACGTACAATAAAAGATAACGATATAATCTAAAATGAGTTAACAGCCGTTTTCGCGAGCTATTTATATCCATGTAATGACAATTTAAAATCATTTAATGTATTATTATTATTAACTCTGCGTATCATGGCATCTAAAAGTATTCGGGGCGATACAAATTAATTGTGATATCACAAAAGTTTACGAGACGTGAAAGTTAAAAAATGGTCATTTGAAGGCGTCGAAATGGAAGGTGGAAGGCGTAATTTTCACCGCGAATTATTGGACATTATTGAGAATTAATTAAACATCCAGATTGCATCGTTATCTTAATCGTCATTTTCGCCAGTATGTTGGAGGCCAGCCAGGAACATACAAATATATCATTGCGAAAGTTACCGCGAGAATTGGGCATTAATATTTGGGATTATCGCATGTACCGGTCGTTATGGCGTTTTAAAGTATCGCTTACTTGTACTTTGCGCAAGTTTTCTCGAGCAACGCGAGACATGTTTTTACGACTCCGCGCCGATCGCTTAATGATTATTAATTGCAATTGATGTACGAATAAATCGTACCGAAAGATTAACAGTGAAATTTATTTGCCAAATAATTAAGCGACATAAATATAAAAACGAATTATGCCGAAATTTATATTCCCCATCACGTCGCGAATTCCTTCTCTCTCTCTCTCTCTCTCTCTCTCTCTCTCTCTCTCTCTCTCATTCAATGTACTGATGTGATGTTATCGAGAATACGATACATTGTATCGAAAGTATCTTTAATATATTTATGGCACTTAATTCAAACATGGTTCATTCAGTTTGTTGTACTTCGACAAGAATTTTCTTTTCTGAGAATTTACATGTCTCATTTTCGCTTACCTCAGTTATCAGTCTTTCAAGACGTAAATTTCACCAGACTCACCGGGAGATTGCTGTACAATGGGTAAGTACGTGGTCATTCGCAAAACAGCGGGTACTCACGTATGCGCGCAGCAGTTTCGGATTGTAAGGCAATCGCAATAAATACCTGACGACCGAGTCCGGTACGAAGATGTTCCACCAGGATGGCCTCTTCTGTCGCGGATAACTCTGCGAATAAAGTCCCTCCGTGCTGCCGGAATCCGAGGGAATGCCGGACACGCCCTTCCTCCTTTTGCGATCCAGCTTGGGAGGCTTCACGAGCGGATGCCAGGACTTCCGGCGTCCCTTCTTGGCCTCTTGGGCCACGCGGTCACGGTCCTCGTTTTCCAACACCTCCTGATTCTCCTCAAGCAGATCCTCCGATACGTAGAACACCGAGCCTCTCCTACCGCCGTTGCTGTCGCTGCTCCTCCTCTTGTCCTTCGACTTATCCTTCGCGTTGCCATCCTTGACGTCACTCTTGACGCCGTCCTTAACATTGTCCTTGGCGCTATTCTCCTTCTCCTCGAACAGACTGACCCTACGGGCCCTCTGCATGAGACTGTCTCGTCGTGCCTTCAGATCTTCCAGAACGCTGTGCCGGCGGGTCTTCGTGTCGCGCAGGATCGCCACATTCTCGCGCTGCTTCCCGACGGCGCCGAGGATCCTCGCCAGCGACGACTCCTGCTCCATCATCGCCGGGATGGAGTTGGTCGAGGCGAACTTGGTGGTCGTGTGACCGTTCTGCGGCTCGCTGATGTACATCTTGGCTGTTTCCATGCTAACTGGAATGGCCACGTCGTCCATATGACGAGCAATTCACAATCGCGTATCGCGCATCGCCAGAGATCGTCGGAAATGTCGAGTTGGTATCTTGCGTATCGAGGTCACCGAGGGTCAGAGCTCGCGTCCGGATTAAGTATTTACTGGCTGTATACACCGAGCCGACCGTTGTGAAAGACTCTTGGCTGGCTCTTCTCCGTTGATATCGCTAACGTCGGGTTAACGTCTTATACAGCAGCAAGATACTGTTGGAAAATCGTCGGACGAGGATAAAATAATTGCATCGAATGGATCGCTGCTTTCTGCGAAGTCGTTAATGTCTTACGCCAGAAAGATCGTCGAGGGATCTCGAGAGACGGTGTACAAAATATATGTATAAGGTATCTCGCTGATCCTGCGAAACGAACTATCGAAGAATGCGGCGGATGTGGTCTCGGTGTCGTTGACCGAATAATTTACAGTGAACAAGCCGTCGGCGATTACGCCCGTTCACGATTAGATATGTATCCACGAATTGAGTGAACACCAAGATTCCAAGTATCCTCGGGCAAAGACGCGCCACGAGAGTCGACCGCCACGATCTTTTTCGCCGCTGTCTATTTAATATTACACACCGGCGCGGCGGCGGGGGGCGGCGGCGGCGGCGAGGCCGTCGAAGGTTACGTTGCGGTGTCCGCGAATTCCAAAGCGCCGCAGAGGGAATAGACACTCTCGACGCTTGTCGATTTGGCTTATCGCGCTATACCTGCAAATCGTGCGGACGCTCCGATCCGCTACCTGCATGCGCGATAAGACGCGCGATTTCTCGCGCCGGTTGCGCCAATTTCGACGAGCCAATTTTCACACCTCCTCTAATCGCAGACGATCCCCGATGTGAAGGAATGCTATCCGGTGATGAATTATCGACGACTTTGCGGCTGCCGTCGTTTCTCACAGAGAGATAAGAGACAGAGACGAAAGTACGAAGCGGTAAAGCGCGATCAGCGGCATTATTCCACCGGCGCGCGGCGCGGCTCGTCGCGGTGAAAGCAGCCGAACGGTCGACCGCCTTTTCACTCCCGACGCCGACGACGCCGTCGACGCGGTCACTCTCGTGAAACGCGTATAGTGCTAACCACGTAGGAGTACGCCGATGCGTGTGCGTGTGCGCTCCGATCGACGCCCGGATACGCCCGTGCAGGGGAGGAGAACAACGTCGGGATCTGCGCGATCGTTGACCCAACTCTGAGAGATCCGCGGTTTATTTTTATATTTTTATTTATTTATTCCTTTGTATACCCCCGCCGACCCCTGGCTGGCGCGAAACGCTCCGTTTTTACACCATCCAGCGATCGATCAACGAGTTTCGCCTCGTTCTTCAGAAACGGAAGACTGAATTTTTCTGTACAAGCACGAACTTTTGCTTCTCAATTCGGCGATATTCTCGAAACTATTTAGATCTGGTTCCGTCTTTACCTCGACTCGATCAGCCCTCACCTGCCGAGGGCAGCAGAGACGAGACTTGGTTGTTGTTTCGCATCGTGCATCGGCGACGAGAACGCGAGAAAATTCTGAGGAGACCTTTCTCTCTCCTCGAATCTCTCTTTTCCTCTCCTCTCTCTTTATATCTTCTCAAATATAAATAACTATTCCTCTTTCCCGTACGCTTCTTTCCGAACACACGCGCGCTTAAAACGTCGCGGCGCGGCGCGGAACCGAGCAAAGATAGAGCGTCGCGCTCTTCCTCGCGTCCTTTTTCTTCCCCTTCGAGACTCGCTCTCGTTATCAAACAGCACGGCACGCACGCACGTACGCCACGCACACGCACGCACGCAATACACGTCGAAAGCGTAAATAAAGAAAATACGCGGGGAGAACGAGGCCTGCTAGTGCGGATCGAGAGGCGCGCTCGATCAACAGCCGTCACGTGAATCGGGTATCGCAGCAACTAAGCGCGAGCGAACGCGACCGCTTGTATTTATACGCGTGCCGTATTGCCCGTCTCGGCAAGACTATCTCTCTCTTTCGCGGCGCATCCCCCACCCTGAGTCGCGACGGACGCGTGTATGTACGAGAGGATAACGCACGAGAGCGGGCCGATCCTGATTCTCGTTTCGGCTCCAGAAGAAACCTGTACACGATCACGGGGGTATATAGTCAAGATGATGCTACAAATGTTTTGAAGTTTTTCCGATTGGTCAATTTGTCAAATTCCTCACGGAAAGAACAATTTTGCTGCATGAATCCAGAGTTGAAAATAATTTTTGTTTAATAATCAAAATAATTTTGTGCAAAAGTCAAAGTGATTGCTAGAATATCAAAACGTTTTATAGTAATGCTTATCAGTTTTAACATTCCAACAAATTATTTTGATGATTCAACAAAAAATTATTTTCAAATCTGTCTTGAGCAAACTTTTTAGATCTTTCAACAAAATCGTTCTTTCCGTGTGCGAAAGTCAAAATAATTACTAGAATATCAAAACATTTTAACGCTTATCAGTTTCAACATTCCAACAAATTATTTTGATGATTTAACAAAAAATTGTTTTCAGATCTGTATTCAGCAAAATTTTTAGACCTTTCAACAAAATCGTTCTTTCCGTGTTGTTCTGATTGGTCAATCAAATGCTTCAAAGTATTTGTAGCATCATCTTGACCGTACTCACACGGTCGCTCGTTTATAAGATTCTTTGATCCGCGATAAAACAGCGCATAAATAAATTTTTTTTAAAAACGTTTTCATAAAAACGTCAGAAAACGTCGTCTAAATTTTATAAACGTTTCCTTCTTTATATCTTTCACGGATCTAGGGTGTGAGTATTTCGAAGCGTAGAAGCGTTAATATGCCACGTTATTAACGATAAACGTGCCTATTTTAGGATTTATCTCTTTTCCACGAAGGTCGCGAGCAACATTAATTTAAGTTTAGATACATACGGTCATTTAGCGCGAAATGTGCGATATAAACATAAGCCGTTAAATATTATGCTTCTCGAAAGGCACAGAACGGTAAGAAAATTTAATTGCTTTGTGGACTTGCATGTGTTCTCAGAGCCGCGTTAAAATAGGACGAGTACGTTACACAAAAATCAGTAGACTCGTCGAGCAACAATTTGAGTAAATTAAATTTAAAATAAATTATTTGGTAGATTAAATTTAAATTAAACTACATATTTAATAAATTAAGTTTAAAATAAATACTGTGCCTCATTCAAAGCCATCCAAAGCCGCTATACATATAACATTGGTTTGAAAATAATATATGGTTTCTACATCATTTATATATAAATTTTAAAACACGGAAAAAACAATTTTGCTAAATCCAGATCTGAATATTATTTTTGTTCAATAATCAAAATAATTTTCTGCGAAAGTCAAAATGATTGCTAGAATATCAAAACGTTTTATAGCAAAACTTATCATTTTAATATTCCAATAAATTATTTTGATGATTCAACAAAAAATTATTTTCAGATCTGTTTTCAACAAAATTTTTAGACCTTTCAACAAAATCGTTTTTTCCGTGAAAAAAAAGATATCAAATTTTTCTCATAGAAAATCTTCTTTCATAGAAGAATGTAAGAAATATAATTATAAATGTCATTTCAAAATCTGATTCAGAATAGAATCAGAATCACACATTTTAAGGTATGATCTATTTTTATAATTAACCATAGAATAAACAATTTATGATCCATATAGATTAAGTTTTAAGATGTCCGCAAATAGATTTCAAACTTTTTTAACGTTGTGATCATATCTCGTGGCATTATTTTTTCTGTAATCTTTTTCAGGTGGTTTTAAATTTGTATACATATATCGAGGACCTTAAAATTACGTCGTCCATCTTAACGAGATAATCTGTAATCGAGTTAATCAATTTGATAGTAGTCCATCCGAGAACGATAAAATGAGGTAAGAGATAATAACGGTATGATCAATCAGTAACAAGATTGTATATCGATAATTTCGTTGAAATTATTGTTGCGTGAGAAATATCACTAATTGATTTCTAGAGAGAAAAAGCGCGATATGATTGCATCATTTCACGATATCTTCATAATATATAACATTTGACTTTGCAAGTTTGAGGAGAGATGTGCTTACTTCGATTTCAGATTGAAAGTATCACAGATAAAAAATATCACTGAAATAAATATATTTGCTTGTAATATTTATACGATATAATCTAACACATGTGCTGTCATCACATGTTAATACAATCTCTTATTACCTTCTCAGGAATGATAAGATTATAATTGATAATAATGATAACGGTTGTAAAACTCACGGTGTATCTGTCTAAAAGTGAGATAAACAATAACTTGTAACTTATTCGAAGGATAAACAATTAAAGCGGAAAAGTTTGTATAAATGGCGAGTCAATTAATTGCAACGTATCTTGCTACTTGGAGGGATAGGAAAAAAAACATCGAGAAAAGAAATGGAAAAGTATATTCCAAGAATCTCGATCGCATCCGGGTATCGACGTTCGAGTGCCCCGATATATTCCTAGATATCGCGCTCAAGCGGTCACTTGAAATTGATTACGCAATTCGCAATATCGGACTGCCATTTAATTTCACGGTCGGCCGCGAGATATTTTTTTCCGGCGATCGCCATACATCTTGGCGCCCCGCGCTCGATCTTGACCCGGTTCTGGACCAACAAGAGAACGACCACACCCGCTTGTTTATTCGGTGTTTACTTAGATTTACTTGCAGGGACTGCTGCATCCTGGGACACGAACCGTGCCAATATATATAGTTCTCATGGGTTGTAAATAAATGAACATGTACCCCTTCCCCCAATATGTACATTCCGCGTTTAAATAAACTTCTCTCTTTCATACTCTTTTTACATGCATCTTATCAAAATATAAGTGATTTTATTATCTTATGCCTGAAAACTTTATTTTTATTTATGTTATACCTACAGCCATATTATTTTGTTGATGTTGCACTGTATTATTCACTATATAATACATATATTTTTATTATATAAATATTTAATTATCGTTAAAAGTTTAACGTAAATATCTTAGTATCTAAGTTATCTTAGTATGTAAGTAAATATCTTAGAATCTTCGAAGAAATTAAATCGACTGCTATATACATATATATTATCAATGTTGGTAAGTTTGGCCAACTTTACACTCTAGTTACGCTGGTATATCGTCAAGGCACAGCATCCCCTTTTATTTGCTTTTTGTCTTGTAAGAATTAAATTAAATAGAGCAAGAAAGAGAAATTACGTAAAAGTACGGTGAAATTTACAGTTCCGCAAATTAACTGCTTTCCATTGCACTAATTAGAAAAAAAACTTTGACGTAACTTCTGTCAGATATCAGATGAAAAATAAACTTTAGGAGAAACAGCTTTTTATTTACTAGATTAAACTGTCAATTGTACAAAGAAACAATTTACAAGGATACTCTTGTGAAACCAAGAGTTCGCTGTACCTTCTACAACACATGTATTTATATATCTCGTATTTTTTTATTAAAGTTTTATTTTAATTATAATTCAAACCTGTTTTCGAGAAAGAATCCGAGAGAAGAAAAACTTTATTAGTCGACTTTTGGGTGATAGCGGCAGTTTGCAATGCTTCGTAAATGCTTGCCAGGCGCAAGAAGGACATCGTCTTGGAGAGAACAAAGAGCGACGTTGTTTGCTGAAGAAATTTTCTCAACGAACGAGGAGCAAGAAGCGTATTCGGTCGCCACGGGCGGCGGGGAGAGGGCTCTAATTGGCTGAATCAAATTAAGAGTCCGACTGGATATTTTCATCGTTGCCAGTTTCGTAATTGGATACGCGGCCGAATTGACCAATTGTTTGCACCGCTGCTGGACATCCATCCGCCTGCCTCGTTAATCGGAGCCTTCGTTAGGAATGCGCGGACGCACGACGGAAACTTCGTCTCGGTGAGCGAGCGACAGGGCGGAAATGTGGAAACGGGTGTAAGTGTCTCCTCGTGGCGGCCTTGTAGTTAGACAGCTGATCGCGCAGTGACATTCCCACGCCTGACGATCGATCGTCGTGCGCGTGCGAAAGCGCGAGGTAAACTCGCGAGACGACTCGAAAATTATTTCCAAACAAATCCGTCATAGAGAAAACTTAGTTTAAAAGTAATCTTATATTTAGTTTGATGTCGAGTTTTCCTTACACACAACACACACAAAAGACGAAGTATTATAATTATATACATAGTATGTATATAATTAGTACTTTATATACAATAAATATGTATATAATTAGTATTTTATATACAATAAATACACAGCGAGCATATAAATCAGGAGACACGGTAGTGGCTTGGTGTCAAGTGTTTAAAAAATTATAAATATTAATATCTTATACAGTATATATCTTATTTAAGTCTAAAACAAAAATCCTTTCATAATTTATCGCGATTTTCAACACTTATTATTAAATAGTTCGAAAATTCTTAAATTTATAAAAAGTAAAAAATTAAAATTTTTTCAAGTTAATGCGAATTAAAATTCCATTGAAATAAAATTTTCTTTTAATTAAATGAATTGTATCCTTAATTACGTGAAATGTCTAACTTTTATGGTAGTTATAAAATCATTAAAAGATTATGTTAGATTTTAGAAATTCTTTGAAGTCTCTAAAGTCTCACAGTTTAATCGAGTCCAACAGAAAAAAATATTAGGAATGCTGTTATCTTTGCTAAATGTACTCATTGAGACTACTACTCGCGGAAAAGTGTTTCACAGTGATGGAATAATTTCGCACGTTAGAGTTGAGTCTCAATTAACCGAGGTACACTTTATCAGACACGTATTTGTCGTCGGATTTACGTATCGTGAAACAGGTTTACGATATGGCTACCGAAATCATAAACGAGACTAACTTCTTTTCTTTTGAGACACGACGAAAGCAAACCGCTTCCTTTTCGTTTCAACAAAAAGATTTTCGGTGCTAATACGAAATTTTTACAATCGGGACAATAAATTTTGTCAACGTTCTTGATAATTGATAGTATTAATGGACAAGAGCGTTAATAATTGATAACTCGAAGGTTTTTTAAAAAGGAGCAATTATTCATTTAAATAATATATTCTGATTATAATGAAGCGCTGTAATATTTAAAGATTATTTTTATCATATTCTACACGATGATGCAAATAAAATTCTGATAAATTACCCATTCGCATTATATAGACAATAAATCGAATAAAAAATTCCGCCTTCTGTATTCAAACTTTTCTTGATTAATTCCGAGTCGGTGCAATCACCATATCGATCAAGAAACACAAGCAACAGATGTGTCCTTGATGAAGAGTGATATCCGACCGAATTAAAAAGCAATATATAAATCAGGTATGTCAGATTTCCTGGAAGCAACGTCGTCACGTGCCAATTTCAGCCGATTAGTCATAAGAATAATTTGGGCGCTGCGATAAGTCTCTTGTTTTTCATCGTAATACATCGCGCCCATGTTTCCGTTTTACAAATTGGAGTAGCAACTCGAAATGGCAAATTATGCTTTCCTCGTGATCATCTGCGCAACGAAAATACTACGTTAGAATACAAAAGAATAAGCCGTCAAAATCGTACTATCGTAGAAAACAACGGAAACAAATTTGACATTTCGCTAGCCCTTCCAACCGCGTAAAATACAAACTTGGGAACAGTTAATTTAAATTTCGGGTAATTTAAATTAAAGTTGTGTTTGCTTAAATTTATTAAGACTAAACATTAAATTTTGTATTCGCTGAAAGATCGATTATTTAACATTTTCGTAATCATAGAAATTATTTCGATAACAAAGAAATAACATATACTTAATAATCCTTTCAGGTCTCTCTCGTGGTACATATGTATACTATATATGTACTATATGTACCAGAATCTTTAAAAAATCATACCACTGGTAAATATTAAACTATTTAATTCAATCAAAACTTGTTTTAAAGAACATTATTCAAATTTTAATTGAAAAATGTTGTAAATACAATTATAGATTTAAAAAATTATTTACGTAAAAGACCGAAAAATTTTTGGATTAATATTGCCTGACAAAATTTAACCTCTTTTTTATTCAAAATTGTTATTTCTGGCCTCTTTGATGGCATTTTTTTTTAAATCATGTAACTGCCAAACAATGGATTTAGACAACGAATTCGTACCTAGCAAGCAAAAATACGTCGGAAATGGTTATTTATACTCGTGTTGCAAAATGGTGTTGGATAGTGTAACCATGGAAGATGATTCTCTCTCTATCCATTATAAACAATTATTTTTAGTTCATTAATCATTATAATTTAATATTTTATTTTTTGGATCCGCTATTTTGAATTTTTACGTCTTGACCTCATTTTTGTATTCAGCGATCCTTCAAACCTTTAAAAAAACCAAAACAATATATGCCCCAATTTTTTAAAAAAATTCAGACGTGAAAAGATTATTATTAAGTAAGATTATTATTTTTATTACGAATTTAAAAAATAAATAGTATATAAATTAATTTTTGGATAATCACATAAGAGATGAATATTTTTGTGTCTGTCGAATTATATCAAGAGATTAAAGGAGGGCATTCCAAAAGTAGCGGAAAATATGGAGGAACGCAAAAGTCTCCTCATCCTCCGTTACGATTATGCGTATTAAATGTCAGCCTGACGATATTATTGGGCAGATCTTCGTGAACTCAGACGGGATAAAAAAGATCGGCGAAACTCGTAGCGTATCTGTCTGGTGCATCTCGTCGTAAAACGGCGATTTACGACCCAACGGAATTATAAACTTCCATCTCGCAAATCCGCGCGAGCGTATGCAATCGGATAAAGAGATGCTTTTCCAATGGTTTTTGTGATTCTGCGAAATCTAGTGTTTTCGATCGGCGTTCGAATATGATTTTAATACGGATATAATTTTTATATTGCATTATTTGTCGGGTATCCTCTTTCACCAGCGTAAATTCGGCGGAACATTTTCGGAGATCATGTAGATCGCGCGTTATCGATTTAATTTAATTCTTTAATTTAACTCTCGGATATATCTGCAACATCAAAATCTAAAATTGGAATTATATCAATTTGAATCGTTAGCGTCGATATAGAATGGTAAAAAGAGAAAAAAAAGATAAAATGATGGTATGGATTTATATATTATATATAACGATTATATTGTTTGGAGCATATATATATGTATATGTATATATTCAATAAAACGATTATATTGATTGAAATCAATTAGAGTTGCGTGATTAAAAAAAACCGTCTCTATACTCTAGAAAATCATCGACCAACAAAAAGCTATCTGAAATTGTTTCGCCGATCAATCACTAAATTATTCGTCGCGCGCGATGTCAATAACTGTGCTCCAGTAATTCGAATAATCGAATATTGAAAATCCACTTTCAACGCAGTCATGCTCGCACGTAGTTGTTTAATAAAAATCATTTACTACTATACTCTCTCTATTATACCTCATCGACTAAATGTATTTTACTATTAATTTACTTAGAAGAATAAAGGAGAATAATATTAAACAATATTATTTTATTCTCTCCAAGACTGATCGTTCTCTCCCATTTAATAAATGCCCTTGTATACTCTTTGCTTAAAGATTATTGTTACGTTAAAAGAATATTTTAGAAAGAGGGCTTGTTACATGATAAAAATTTAAAATCAATTATTCGTAAGATAAAAAAAATAGGTAAAAACAACGATAACGTGCCATGGCATAAATTTAACACGAACATTCATCTTTAATAGATCGAAACGTTTACTTAAATTAATCACACAAAATGATGCGTCATTCTGTATGATATCACTTCACATAATGGAAAGCCACTTGTAAATATCGACCGACACTTAGGTATTTGAATGTCCCACTAAGATGTTCCGCGAGTGACGTGCTCTTTGTAACGTACGAACGACGACGAAATTGCCGACGTATTTACGCGGCTGCTTATTCACCTTTGCGCGAACGTGATTTGTTGTCTACTTCCTCGAGATTTCGACTCTTTCATTCGGATTATCAAGAGTCCTTGCGAGATACAGTCGATAGTGAGATAAAGACAAAGAAACGCGTCACGAGCAACAGCTTAAGAAAGCCTGCACCAAGCAGCGTCGCTTTCCGCTTGACATTCCATACGTGCGACACCTGCCGAGGAATATTAATGGCAACCGGCGTCACAAAAGTATGAAAGGCGTGCATTAATGTTGCATAATAAAAACATCGAACAAGAAACCTTGTAATCGTTCCTCCGTATCAACGTAATGTTCGTTAATGAATCCGCGCGCCAAATGATGGATAAATTAGAAAAAAGTTTACAATCATGATTAAATTAATTATGATTTAATCATGATTTTCGGAGTTATCACCTATTGATACAATTACGTTAGTTATTACAGACATTAGTATACTTAATTTTCATGAAATCAATTGCCTTTATGAGCGGTTACACATATCGATTTATATTTTACAGTATTTTAATATATTAATAATGAATTATATAACAGATAATATACGTTAATCTTTATTTTTAATTATTTCCTATCAGTGATACTTGCAATTACATTTTTTCATAATTTCGCTGTATATTATATATATTAGCAAAATATAATCGTAGCTGGTAATCATAAAAGTAGTTGTTATCAGTGATATGATACATTCTTAAAATAGCAAGAACTTAATGCTTTTAATACTTATAAATTCTTGGTAAAGCTTCTTCTTAGAATTTAAAACTGTTACAATCTGAATATAGAATCTAGATGTTATCTGCGTTTTGTAATGATGATTACCTCGGTAATTTTGATTACGCATTACTGATAATTAATCTAACGAGAACGATTGCAAGTTCTCTAACGTTTTGCTTGGTGCAATCTTTGGAAAGTATTTTTTTAATTTTATTTTAACTTACTTGCGCACTAATCATAGAAAGTTACTGGACATCAATAGACTGTTTTTACTCACGTATGATTCGTGTCTCCAATTTATCTTACTTATGCAATGAACCGACAATCCATTGGGATAATATATTTAGGATTACTGCAACTGATTTCTCTCTTATTACATTTATCATACACCAATAAAAATTGGTATTTTACTTTAATACATCATTTTTCCAAAATTATATTTGAAATCATGAAAGTATCTCTTTCATAAATATCAGAAAGTTTTGATTTTTGAAAGCATTTCTTTTTGCATATGAGAGTAATGAATAAAACTTCAAAAATATCACATAATCAACCTATTAACTAATTAGTTTTGCCGAATTTAGAATTACAAGAAGATAAAATTTTCTATCGGAAGATAGGGAAAAAAAAATTTTTAAACAATATCTCGAAACTTTTGTTTAATATATGTACGATATGGTAATCTTAAACTCTTGTATGAGGAAATATTTTTTGATTGCTTGTTCGGTGCCATCGAACTCGAGAAAAAACACTGTTTGGCATGCATGTACCTGTCTAAGATTTTCAATTTATGTCACCACCTCTTCGAACTTCCGATGGTCATATGTATGCTGATCACAGAGTATTTCATAAAGTATTCCAACCGCAGCCTCATATACCAAACGAATGTTTGGCAATTTGCGCACAACCACACCAATCGAATCTTACCACCAGTTATTTATTATACTTTGCGCAATTGATGAGCCGATTGCGTCGGTTGTCTCGCACACGCAGTTTTAATGCCGACGTGATTTACATCGAATAGGTATAAATATCACGCTGGTTTCGCCCTCCACGAAGATTTTGATTGTCGGCGCGAAATCATGCGCTAATTGACGTGTTTCGTCACAAAATCGTGATATTCGTTGCGATATTATATGAGTAGTATCTTACTTTCTAAGATAAAATTATCCTCGCGCAAACTCAAAGCATGTCAGAACAAATTAGCCAGTAACATATAATCGCTCTATATAAAGACAGGAGCAGGCAAGAAACAAATTTTTCTTTTTAGCTTTTTAACTTCCTAAATACATAAAAGTTGAATATTTTTAATGAATAGCGTATATAATATGCAAAAGGCAATATTATACTTCTTAAAAAACCTTGTGAAATAATTCCTCTTTCAAAAATGCTGAGCTATCAAAAGTTTTTCAGTAATAATTAATGAAAAGTAGTAAAACGTAGTTCTTTTTTTTTAACTAAATTTTTGTATGTTTTCAATTAATTTATCATTCAAATTACAAATATATAATTATAAATGACAAAAAGTAATGCATAATAAACACAATAGACAAATATTTTTAATCTTCAGGAAAGTTAATAGCATTCAAGATAGACAGAGCAGACATTCGCATATGCAGGAAAACATAATAAGCGTACCGCGTATTAGGTGTACATACCACCGCATGAGGTACAATCTAAACTTGACTCGAGTTAATTATCATGCTACGAACTAATTAAAACATAATTCAAATTGACCGTTATAATTATTCGTACCGTACGGTAAACTTTCGCAGGCAACTTTTACATGTGCCCGCAGCAAGGTAGCCGAAAAGAATACCCGCAATTTTGGTCCTAATTAATGACACTGCACTGATGGGAATTTGATACGTAATTAAATGTAATTTGCAACAATTATAAGCGCCAAATTTCGAGAAAAAATCACATCTGTCGCAACACGATTTTTTTTTCCCAACTGTGCTCTATCAACTAATTAAATACAAATATCAAACATCAGCCGCACACGCTAATTGTTGATTAAATTAACCTTTATTATATCTTTAATATGCGGATCGAGCAAAATCAAATTAAATAAATATTTGAATTCAACGGCTGTTACGTAATAATAATGGACAATAAGCTATCTCGCTATCGATATCGCTGAACTGTAATCACACAGAGTGATTATAAAATCTTTATGCAACTGTATATAGACTTTATAACTTTTGTACTATACGATTCTATATGATAAAATTAATCTGTAAAAATGTTAGCCTTGCGATTTAGTAAAGTTTAGTATGTATTAAAAGTAATTTATATTTATATAAATATCTTTCTAAAAATGGATGGAATTAAGTGGTTCGATTTCTTGATTACCATGCTCTCATTAAATTTTTGAGATCATTGAATTTCTTTCCGTAAGAAAATGTTAACTATTGTTTATTCAATAAAATTTCTCACTCTTGAAAGAATTTGCAGACTTATTGGATAATTAACGTAACTTGAAGTATTACTGTAAATCAACGGCAAAATATATTCGTAGAACTTTAAAATCATATAATGACGATTTGTGATGACGTAAAAAGTAACATTCTCAATAAATGTAAAATTAAAATAAATTCTTTGATTTACTCATTTTACAAATTAATTTTATCATACAGAACGGAAATTATAAAACTTTAAAGCTGTTCATGATCATCTTGTACAATGTTATGTGATGAAAAGTAATCAAGAGAATAATATATTGCTTTAAATTAACAACAACGCTATAGAAATTACAATAATTCTACACAATATACATAATGAATGAAACTCTCAAAGCAATTAAATTTAAACAAAATTAAAACTTTGGATCTCAATTAATAGATTTTACATCTTATCTCTTATCTAATTATCAAAACATTCGAGATAACTAACTGGAATACTTGTATCAGCTTTAGAATCTCTTAAGGTCTACGACATATTTCTGAAACATATTATTTTAATACAAAAGTCTACAAAATGCTTGAAGACGATTAAGGTGTGAAATATTGAACTTTAGAAAATAATGCGAATTGATTCCAATTGTGAATCAATCGCCGATATCATTCGACAGACTGGAACTTTACAGCTAGCCGATGGCGATGCTCTCTTGCTTTCCTTTCAAGGTTGACGGCAGGTACTTGCCTGAATCGATTATCGCTCGATGCGCTTCGTTGAGTGTGAAGATGATTGGCAGATAGAATTTGCATTAGTATGCAACAGGAATTCTCCTTTCCTCCAACGATAACGGGGAATAGGAGCGATAATGCAAAATTTCGAAATACTTGATCGTAAAGAGAATAATCGTAAAATTTACTATCAAATAGACGTGCTTTAAGATATCTAGGGAACTTTCGCAGAAAAGCACATAGAAAATATAAAATCTAAATATAAAATATAAAAATATGAATTATTTCATATGATTCATGTGAAAAACTCCCCCATGTGAACAATATACATAAATAATCAATTTATTTTATATATTTAGCAACTAAAGAATATGATAGCATAACTAAGGCAATTGATTAATCATGCAAAATAAACAAATTAATTCAAGTTTTATTCAACAAAATTAATTTATTCTAAATTACGTTAGTAATTACAAAAATTAGACGCGTTGCTATTATTTCCCTAGATTCGCGGTGTTATTTAAAAAGAACCTGTTTATGTTCCCGGTTAGAACAAAGAATACGATAGTTCATTACGTTCAAGTATAGTCATTGTGAGAAAGTTCTTAGATCGTCCTGTAAGATGTCATTCTGTCGACAACATTCAAAAAAGTATTCACAAAACCAGCGAGATGACGTCGAAAGGAAAGTTTGTCGGCGGATAAAATCGCTTTTAGTGAAATACAAGCGACGCTTCACCACTATTTCTCCGATAACGAGACGTCAAGAGGAGCGTATTTGATTGTGAATTATGAAGTAATTATATAAGCATCTAAACATCACGAAATTTCGGGTCAAGGCCTCGCTTATCATTCGGTTCGCGATTCATGGCGCGTTACTTTTCCATCGTTCGCGAAAAAAGGAAAATGCCGCGCAGTTTCGAAGCTGCAAGCGATGGAAAATGCCCATCGTGCCTAGAAAAACGCACGTGTTCGTGTTTATTCATTACTATTTAATATTTTAAATCGACACAATATATCGCTTCTTTTACTGACTTTATTAAGCTTGCGTTTGTACTTTGTAATTTAACTTAATATAATATGCACGAGTAATACGTGACGTAACATGTATAAATAATTTGTACGTTAAATTAGTAATATAAATATTGATAAAATAGATTATTCAATGTAAATATAAAAAATTAATGCAGTGGCATTTAATTGTGATCGATGTTGGATAAAACCCGTTATGCACGTTAATGGGACATTAATATCACTTTATTTAGCTTTTATGAAAGTAGAAATATGTAATACATCCCACTTCCTAATTTTATCCAATAATATGACATTTAATATTTGGCTAATATAAATAATACTCGCCAATAGGAATACATAGACGATTTATCTCGAGTGAATAATTAATTAGCCAATCCAAGGTCAACAGACAAGCAGGCAAATTAATCTTAATCCTTAGTCAACTTTACGTTGTCGAATCGAAAGTTTCGATTCCCGTCTGACCCATTTGTCGGGCTCAAGGTGGCCGTTCGGCTGCACCGGTCGTTGCAATTTTAAAATATCGAGCGCACCTTTCCGGATGTTGATAAACATCGACGGTACTACCGCCCGGCTGCAATCGCCGACCTCTAAACCGCTCACCCTCTACGATCTTCTGCAGTTTTCATAGAGCGCCAATGTCTGAAATCACTGGCGGAACGACGTCGACTCGTTCCTCGATTTGTGCGAATGCGTTCCCGCCATTGTGCCGAGGAAATGAGCTATCGGCGAGGAAAGATAAATGCGTATACTCCGCCTTCTTCGCCTTCGTTGTTTCGAAACTTTATGGCTAAGACGGCCGTCAGACTTCTTGGACCGTATACTATCGGCCCGATATTTTCAATGATTTTCTACAGAATATCGGAATTTTGTTCCCTCGTACTACGTCTCAGATACAGTCCAAGTTCAAAGATTGAACGAAGATATCAAAACAACAGTAGATTAAGTCCGTGATTTGTAAGAGATCTATCTCAGATACAATTTCACATTACAAGTCGAATCTAAATTGTCGACTTGGTAAAATTTACACGATAAAAATAAAAGATTCAAAGTAAAAGAGTGGATTAAATCCAGAAATCGTGGAGATTTATGTCTTAAATGCAATTACTTAAAGTGGTTCTTACGAATCGTGAATCCAATTCATTCTTGTTTTAAATGTCTCTGTTACAAAATACTGCATTTGTGATACTTCTTTGCATTTCTACATAATTATCTAATCGTTACGAGTATACTTGCAATGCTTATGATTTATCAACAAGAATTGTACATTTATGTTCAGTTTATTATAAGTATTCAGTTTATTATAATTACAAATAAGTTTCCATAAATATCATAATCAGAAAGTTACTGTTTCTTTCACGCATTCGTTAAGTTAAAGTAAAATGATATTGTCTTACGATTAGATATTGCTATTGTCAGCATTCCTTTCGCTAGCAAACACTTGCGTGGGGAGAAGAGACGGAAAATTCCAAGCCTAACACGAAAAGTACAGTAGAAGTTTTGCTGAAGTATATAAAAATTTAGCTAGATACAGGTCTGAAAATAAATAAGGGTGTTAAGTTTCGGCTGTTTTTCGGCTAACATGAAGAAGTTCCGAGATGTAACAACTTATATATATTAAGGGCACTTAAGCGGTCTCAAGTGTATTATTTGAGGAAACATTTGGAATACACGAGAAATCGTAATAGATAATGAAAATCTAATGCTATCACATTTATTAATAAAAAGTTGTAATTAAAAGATGTCGAGAATTACTCGATTCTCGCTTAAGCTGCCTTTTAATATGATATGTAATTTGTATACATATCGGAATTTCTTTATGTTAACCAGCTAAAACTTAATATTGTAAACAAATATTGCCGCAAACAATTTTGATATTTTAGCAATCAACTTGAGCTACATAATTATTTTGATATAGTCTAACTCTTTCGTTGGACTATCAAAATAATTATGTAGGACGCTCAAGCTGGTTGCTAGAATGTCAAAATTGTTTGCGCCACTGCTCGTCATACACTTGAGTTTCTTACATAATTATTTTAATGGTCCAACAAAATCATTTTCAGACCTGTATCTATGTTTAACTTTTTAGATACTTCAGCAAAATCATTCTTTTCGTGCAGTAGAATGATAATCGAGTAACACGTGGCATTTCCACTGTTGAATGGGAAAGCGTCGAGAAGCAATAAAGACGGGGGAGAAAGAGGGGGGGGGAGAGGAATAGATCCATGCGTGTCTACGATGACGGATTTATGAAAATTCGAGCAACTTGCAACTAACTCCGTGTGTGCGGTATAACGAAAATATACGAAACGATCGACGAGTTACGGCCCGGCCAGATTCCTATCGCGCCGAAAATATCACCGCGAACGATTTACAGGAATCGATACCTGCAGGCGAAAACGCAAACAGTTTATCGGCGTGAACGTTTGTTCGTCGCTCGCAAGTTCGCTCGTACGTCTTCTTCAGCTCCATCTCCGCGCGTGTAAACGAAGCCGCCCCATCGCAACCGCCCAACGCGCGCGTCTCGCCAAAAAGACGATCCTCGATCAACACTGCTCGCGAGCGCGCGATGGAAGAGAATCGGCGCAATATGAAAACGATCGATCTTCGTTCACGTCGCTTCTAGCAAGAATGCAGCCGCGATCCTTAACTGGAGCACGGCGAATTGAATTGAATTGATATTATGAAAACAACGTATACGTTTATATAATACTTCTCGGGAATCGAGGCAGCTCATGGAATGTGTCGTAGAAATGTGTTGTAAATCTAGAGTACACAGCTGAAAACAAGAGCATACACAAACAATCTATGTAATATAAATTGTTTATGCTATATCGGAATTTATATCTGCTATGTAAATATTATTTTTCGTTTCGAAAAGTAATATTTATGCGTCGCAGTTTTATTGTTGAATAAGCAGTCCTGGTTCTTACGTCTTTTAAAATTACTAATCAAAATACGGAATTTAAAGTTAAAACTTACGAAATTGTAGAGCTCGTTGTTTCTTTAATGCCAACCGCTTTGCTACCATTTTATAACACCATTTTCTAAACAATTGCATTTTGATGTTCGAACGTGTCTCGAGCATAAAATCGAATCTCTAATCACGTGCACTACACGTGCCTTTTATCACATCGATTACCTCGGACTGAAGAGAAATCGGTTTTACTATACGTGAAGATACATATCTTTCAATCCAACGGGTACTCACATGCAAGAAGTTCTGTCACGGGTAGATACGAAGTAACGGCATAAAGATTACTCACCTGTAAAAAAGAAAAATGAATGCGTTTAATATTAACTATATTCATAAATAAATTGAAAATTATTGCCCTCTCAGAAAGGAATTCTAATGACAAAACAAAAAATATTCTTGATGTACCTATTTAATCTTATCGCAACTTTATGTAGTATAAAAATAAAACAGTATTAAGATTAGATCAATAATTTCTACTTTCTCAATAATTTCTACTTTCCTCCCTCGAATTAAATAAGATTACGTTATTGTTTTAAGACAAAAGTACATACAAATTAATTTAAGTTTATATATGTATTTTTACGTTTAGAATAAATTTTTACTCGATCATAACGCACGATGCTGGCGCTAGTAATTTGGTGCGAAACCAATGTGCTATTGTCTCTTTCTCATAATTTTATTTTTATAGATATTATCATTTTATCCTATTTAAGAATTTTCCATTTAAGGCTGATAACTATTTAGCCACTACTCCGCGTTGACGGTGGCGACGGAATATCGCGGAAGGAATTAAAACCTTGTTTGTCGTATTACGCCCGTTCTATGTCATATGTTGATATTATACGTACCTAAGTCGCAAAGAATTTTACAATATCTCATATGCCAATATCGTAAGCAATAAAAATTTATCAATCACAGTCGAATGTAAAGAGAATACTCGACGAGAATACTTGAAGAGAATAAGGGATCATACTGTGAAAAGTGTTAACGACGAAATTTGTCTTGCGCGTCATTTCGTTATTATATACTTAATTGTGAAAATCAGACTTGTACTTATCAAATTCGTGAAAATGGACGGAAACTAAAGTTATTTTTGAATTTTATAAAATCATATTTTTCATTCCTTTCAACAATTGTCAAGCCGTGAGTTTTCTTACCTAAATAGGCTTCACTTTACGTGGCTTTTTACGCCTATTTACTGACTGTCAAGGAGGAAAAGGATAGTTTTCATACATTTTTACAATGTTTTAAAGCGATTCCATTTTTTTTAAATTTCATTCAAATTCTCTTTATTTAAAAATGGCACGCAAGAAACCTCTACGTTTCATTTCTCGCTTATGACGTCACGATTCCAATATGGCTGCAGTGACTAGTCAGGAGCTTAAGAGTAAATATTCCTCTTTCAATAACAAATATGATTGGCCCGATCCTATTTTATGGTAGATCGAAGAGTAATAGCATTGGATCCGGAAATCTTTTCTATGGATGTAACTAGTTTTTAAAGTATACACGGAAAGAACAATTTTGCTGGATCCAGATCAGAAAATAATTTTTGTTTAATAATCAAAATAATATTGTTGAAAAGTCAAAATGACTGCTAGATCAAAACGTTTTTGTAGCAATGCTTATGATTTTTAACTTTTCAACAAATTATTTTTATTATTGAACAAAAATTATTTTCAGATCTGTATTCAGCAAAATTTTTAGACTTTTCAACAAAATCGTTCTTTCCGTGTATATGTTATAGGTATACATATATGTATATGTATTATATGCAGGGTGTCCCGAAATTCGCGAATCAAAATATCATAGCAAGAAAGTCTTCGAAAAATTAAGTAAAAAAGTTATTTGTAAGTTTTTAATTTAAGCAATAGTTTTTGAGGTATAAGAGTTTAAATTTAGCCATATTATAGATTGCAATTAAACGAAAACATGTCCGTGAACGTCGATAGTGTTAGTGGTCGCGCACTTCACACGAGTCTTCACTAATCTTATAATTGGCTAAATTTAAACCTTTATATCTTAAAAACTACTGCTTAAAATAAAAATTTACAAATAACTTTTTTACCTAATTTTTCGAAGACTTTCTTGCTATAATATTTTGATTCGCGAATTTCGGGACACCCTGTATATGCTACACACACAAATGTATTATAGATTTAAGTAAAAATAAATTGTAAACAAATAAATCATGAGTTTTTCTGTTACTTTTTAATCACAAAACATTCCTAAAATAATAACGAGTCAAGTATAAACTCTCTTTACAATTTTTTCCTTTACACATTTCTCATTCTTTCAATTTTTTTCAATTTAACTTTTTCTTACGTCTTTCTCCATTTCTCCATAATTTAATTTTCGTATTTTTCAGTCATATTACAACTACGCAAGAGAAACGTGCACTTGCATAAACGCGCGCAATCCCATGCTTATTGCAGCTTTTGAACATTATCGGGACGCGCGCGTGCGAAATGCTCAGGAACGCTTGCGTTGCAATGACAAAATCGATAAATCGCATATTGTTTATTGTCCGCGCGAATATCCGAGACTAGTACGGTTCTCAATGCGACGTCCGCCCGCATTTTCGCGGACACGTGTCTGTCTCGAGCATGCAGAACGCGGAACGTGAGCCATTGTCTCCTTCGAACTATCGCGCGTGTCTCGTAAAAGCATGGCTATCTCGCGCACGTTTCCTTTCGTCTCGTCGATGCTTTCGCGCTGCAACGCCCGAGATATGCAGGCAAGTTATTTGCGCCCGCCATTCAATCACCCACGCTCGATACGCGGCGATACGTGTGCATCAGGGGAAACTGAACGAGAAGGAAGCGGTTCCCGGAATTCTCCTGATTTTTCAAAAGAGAAACGACGGTCGATCGTCCTTTCATGATGGGTTTAGCTCGCGATAAACGCTTCCGATCGCTCGGATAAAAGTAGCAGTAGCCGCCGTCATTCCGTCATTTTGTATTCACAGCACGCTTTCCGCCGTTTTTCGGTGCGCTTCCGGTTGGAAACGCAACGGAAGCGCAATGAATTGTAGACCTCACCGGGAGCTACATGATTTCACTGACGTGGTAGTAGGATTAAGCTTTGCCAATTTGAAATAGGAATGCGGTTACCAAGATAATAATGCATTCGCCATATAGAGACGAGAAAAAATATTTGAAGATTCAAATCACAATCCGCTTGATTTTGTGTGATTTTATATTTCAGATGCTGCCACAAATCTTGAAATAAAATTTCAAGAGGTAAAATCAGATTTGAAAAATCGCGTCTCTCTGCGATCTCGCTTCAACAAAAAAATGTTGCTCTCTCTCTCTCTCTCTCTTTTTATTCTATTTAGAGTTATAATTTCTATAATAATTTATTACAGGGCTTTCCAAACTTGTACAGATTGCGACCCATTTTTTAAAACGGCAAACATCCGCGACCTATCCAGCTTTAATAAATATGAAAAAACATGAAACAGGAAACAAGTATGTAAATGAATTATTTATTAATATCACTTTATTTGCTCCTACGCTACTACTCCAATTTTTTAATTTTTTATTAAAATACAATTTTATAAATCTACTTCTCAAATACATGATGAGATATGTGTGAGGAATGCCCTCGTTTTTTATGCCTATTGATGACAGCATTGGCATTATCATCAATACGAGTTATTTTTAGACGCAAAATGTTCGATAATATATAATATATTAGTTTATTCGAATGCTTGCTCTTCTACATATCATTCATCATTGAAAATTCAACATTCCTTCACACTTAAACAAAGTCGTGAAAAGACACGCGCACGCATGCAAATTTGTACAATTACGCGAAGTAACGAACTGTTTATATAACATTCTAAATTTTTTCGTAACCCACTAAAAATCAGCTCGGGATCCACCAGTAGGTCGCAATCCGTACTTCGGGGAAATCTTTGATTTATTATATTAATTACAATAATTTCTCAATAACATATCTATGTAACAATCATTCATCCCTATATATTTGTGATTTATAATAGAATCGAGTTTTTATCACTTTGTTATTTGAACTCCTCATGTGTTTAATTTATGACCTAGCATACGAATGTTACCAGCTCTTAATTAAGTTTTCCACATGATATGAGAATCCTACGCAACCTAATTTTCTTTCCTTCAGTAAATACAAAAACGCTTATCTTCCTATCAGGAATTTTAATCTCTTTTACAAACAGTAAAATGGAAGAAAAATACGGCGAGAAAGAGAGAGAGAAAGAGAGAGAGAGGGAGGGAGGGAGAAAAGGATTGCAAATTTTAACAATGCAAAAGAGACGAATTCTTATGCGGCAAAAGTTTCGTCTGATATTTCCGCGTAGTACAGCGAGGAATTACAAAGATCCGCTTGCAGGCCTGTTTGTCGCAAAGTATAATATCCTTGAGCGCAAGTCGCACCCGGCGAGCGAAAGGGGCTGGTTCGAATCCTTGGTAACTGGAGTACTTCGTCAAGATTACGAAGGTCGCGGACTTTTCGCGACTTCTTGCGAGTTTTGCAGATTGCGCGACCTTTTATGACTCGGCATACTATCCGGGTACAATTATCAACTCCCGCGGCTCCGGCCGACGGCAGATGCCGAGCGAATTCTTGCCGGAGCCGGCGTCGGCAGAACCAGCCGATGACCATGGGCAAAGAAACCCATCGGGGCGAAGCAATGACCGACCGACGAGGCGGAGCTTTCTTGCATGCATGATTAGGCTACGCCCGTAAAACCTGATAGAACCTGTTTGAAACCCCGTAGACGCGTTTACACGAACGAGAGAGAGAAAAACTCATTCATTCAGGTGTGTCCGACTATAAATAGAATTCCCGGAAGGCGGTCGCAACAGGCCATCTTCTTCTTAAAGCCAAGTGCTTTCCAGACGATATGATACAGTTTGTGTACGATTGCACGATTACATACGATTCTTAAAGCAATTTCATTGTAGCATATTCTTTAAAGAGCGATTTAATCTGGATATTTCGATCAATGGTATTTATTTGTGACAATAGATGTGGTATATGTGTTTATTATAATATTAAAATCGCATCTCTAAATTATCTTCGATAGAAGAACATTTATAAAATTATATGACAAAATTTTGCATAAAATTTGTGATCTGCAATTACATGAGTATAACATTTACAAAAAGTAGATGTAGAAATATATTACCTAATTTTTTATCAAATATCAATAACTGTTTGCGCACAATTAATCTCGAAATAGTATTTCGATAAAAGAATAGCGATATGTGGTAAATTATCTTAGCGGTATATTTGCAAAATTAAATTTGAAAAGGAAATGTTCAATAATTGAGAAAAATATTTCAACTATATATTAACATAATACAATGTATTATGTTTAAAACATTTACAAATATAATTGTGCATGAAGAAATTACACAAATTAATTCATATGTATATGCTTATAAAAATGCACAATTACCTAAGTTATAATATAAAAATAATGAAATAACATGAAATATTTACACATTTGACACGACAAAATTTTAAGTAAAGAATCAAATTTTTGTAAATAATTATAAAATATTTATATATAAAATTAAATTTGTCTAATTTTTGATAAATATTATTTAAAAATTTTATTCTGATAAAACTTCTGCATTATGGCGAATCTTAGCGCAATTATTAAAAAATTTTCGTCAATTTATGATACCGTTATGCAATTTTTCCACAATTTGTTTATCAGACATGCTGGTATCAGAGGATGTTTGATCTTATTTTTTTTAATAGGAAAGTTAAATAGGCCTTATCAACAAAATTTGATAACTTTATAAATAATCCTCAATTAATTTTTTCTTCTTATTAATATTATCGATCATAAAAAAAATATTTATTAATTCATTACAACAGCAGCTGCTTATCACGTAGTCCAAAAGAGATAATAGAAATCTTAATCTTAAATAGAATCTAAATCCTCTAATTCTATAACTCCTAATATTAAACGACACAATAATTTCATCACGCATTATTTAACCACATGCGATATCGTGTGCGGTAAAACGCATTGTAATTTGATTTAATTTCTGCGGAAACAAAATCAGCGTGTGCAACGCTGCACGCGATTATCGCATCAGCGAAAATCGCGTAATACGACAAATCGTTTGAAACGTTCACCCATACGTATTTTAGAATACATTAGGTAACGAAATAATCAGTCGTCATAGTCCGTTCTGGTCGAAATTAGAATTCGACGAAAAGATCGGAATGTCCAAACTATGCATGCTTCAGATCAAACGGCTCGTAAGTCATTTACCGGAACCATACGGCTCGCGTGCACTCCAAATAAAATTCGCGATCATTGATCGTGGTCACAGTTTATTGTACTTGGCCGACGAATTGAGAGCCGTCAATGAAAAATCAACTGAGACTCGACATGAAAACGGCGATGGAGAGAAAAGTGCCATTTTTCGCAGAAAAATCCATTTTGAAGTCGAGATAAAAATGCATTTTCCTTTCGGGAAACCGACGAAACGCGGATGGTGACTTTATTTTATTTTTCCTTACAAAACGGAACAAAGAAAAGAATAGAAGAAAGAGTGTAGGAGAGGCAAAACGGAAAGAAAGAGAAGAAAAATATAGATTTATTAGAGAACAATCCTTTTAAATGCGATAATAAATACAAAATAATAATTCAGTAATATAAATTAAAAAAAAAAATCAAAATATTTACTTGTTATATTAAATAATTATATGTTCGAAAAGAAAGAGAAGAAAAATATAGATTTATTAGGGACAATCCTTTTAAATACGATAATAAATACAAAATAATAATTCAATAATATAAAAAGTAATAAAAAAAATCAAAATATTTACTTTTTATATTAAATAATATGTTCGAATTAAAAAAAAAGTAAAATAATACTAATACAATACATAGATTGCGTAGGACAAAAATAATATAACAATAAAACAAGAAAAAGTTGAGCCAAATGTATAGCTTCTCGTTAGAAAAAGAGATTGATAGCCGAGATTGCGCGTGTAAGGCATGGAAAGAGAGATGATGGAGATACCAAAAGAGGAAGAGGTATAAAAAAGCGGAAAATCAAAGGCGTAGGACAGGGAGTACGCCGAACCGGTCCCAACCGTTCAAGAACAACTGCATTCCGGAGGCATTTCTGCAAGATTGTCGGCCGGTCCAACATCCCCTTTAGGAGCATCCCGTTGAAATCGTGCGCGACCACGGCGCGGCGATACGCTCTCAAAATCGTTCCGATAACGAGCACCCTTCGCGAGAACTATTTTCGGCGGGACTGTAACGTCGCACACTTGCGACGAGAAATTGGAGCATGTCAGTTTCAAGGATACGTCGCGCACGTTCAATAGGAACGAAATCGAACGAGCTCGAGGGTCCGCATATGTGCAACACACGTCCGCATGCAGCTGCGTTATTGTTAGAACTGTATTATGACAGGCTGTTATCCGCCAACTGATCATCTCTCTAACATTTGACGTGCCGCGAAAGAAGGAAATGAGATTGTCAGCAATGCGATCGAATTAATTGACGAATCATTGATTGGCAGCGGTCTACATTTTTCACGAATCAATTGGTCCTCGCTGAATCCTCCATTATAGTTCCTATAAAACGCTCCCAAAATTATCTATCTTACTTAACAATAAGACAAGCGAAGGGATATCAAGATATGCGACTTCGCCTTCGTGATTTCGCGGAGGGAAACCGTCCGTCGCGCGCGTCGGCAATTTCAGCTTCACGGACTGGACGCATTAGAATGATCTACGTTTTATGAATTTTAATTTTTGTCCACGCTAAATCTTTTCTAGCCTCTTGCGGCGGGGTCAGCGCCGCGATGCGACTCGCCGCCGGCTTATATTTTATTTATAGCGCGATTCGGTTCGCGTCACTGTTTCGCATTCGTATTTTTTGAATAAATAAAGAAACAATCCTTCACCATCACTGCTAACTTAACGCAAGACATACGCGACACTATAGATAAATCATAGCAACGAAGCGCTTAACCTCGTGCGCATAATTTTGCAAAAAGATGGCCTGTTTAGATAAGAATTAAATTGTTAAATCGTGATACATCTCAACTTAGCATTTTTTGTGTCTTTTGAAAAAAATATCTTTTGCATAGGTACATATAAATTATAAATTTCGTTGTCAACTTTATTAAGAGAGATAAAAACATAATGCGTGCTTAAAACATTTTCTGTTTCTGAATTGATTTTTTCAATTGCTCCCATTACACGGAAAGAACGATTTTGTTGAAAGGTCTAAAAATTTTACTAAAAACAGATTTGAAAATAATTTTTTGTTAAATTATCAAAATAATTTGTTGGAATCTTAAAACTGATAAACATTGTTATAAAACGTTTTGATATTTCAGCAATCATTTCGCACAAAATTATTTTGATTATTAAACAAAAATTATTTTCAGATCTGGATTCAACAAAATTGTTCTTTCCATGTACGCGGTATGTTTCCGACTAAAAAAAAAACCTCAAATATAATACAAGAAGCCTGTGATTTCTCAAATTGCAGCAAACTATACGATTCTATTACATATAATATAATCCTTGTTATAATATATGCATATATATGTATATTGTATGTGTATATTCGCTCTGATCTCTCGCATACTTTACCATCATTCTATCTCTTTCATCACAAGTTCACGGACGTGAGCGGATCACGCGCGCGGAGGGCGCGTTCAATTTGTTTGCGAGCTCGCGACATTTGCGAATTGGCGCGTTCGGCAATACCAACAAATTATGCAGCTGCACGCCTGCATATGTATACGCGCGCGCTCATGTGTGTGCATGTTATTATATGCAGCATGCGTCGCAGCCCGCGCCGCATGCCATTTGCGCTCGCGTCGCGAGCTGCGACATGTGCGTGCAGCGTTAATTGCGTCGGATGCTTAAGTCACGAAGACAGGCGCAAGAGAGAGAGAGAGAGAGAGAGAGAGAGAGAGAGGAGTAGCGCGAAAAGAATGTCGAGTTATCAGAGGTAATAAATTCGCATCTCAAGAGGATATCGCTTCAGTCAAATTCATTTTAATTCCGAGTTTACAGTCCTCTTAGCACTTGATTTTTTGCTACGTTTTAATGTTCCTTTCATTTTTCTTAATTCCGCGCACAAACATGTTTTCCAACAACAATATTGTAAAATTTTATATTGATGAAGGATTTATCTTATTGTTAGTCCTTGCGCGAGAGAATATTTATTGCGCATCTTAATATAAACGTAGATCACATAAGTCATATATTCTTATCATTTTTAAAAGTTGCATCTTAATATCACGGACATCTTTTCGCTTCGATAAATTCGTATCTCGGAAAGAATTCGTACTCGTCTCTGTAAAATCGATCGCACATCACGTACGACAACAATTCGGACGCGTTTTAACAAGACTAATTACCCTTGTTAAGCGATTAGGCCAGCCGTAAAAGAGAACTTGCATCGTTCGACTGGTAGATAGGATCTAAACGTTTCCGTCACATCAGTCTGTCGGCTGCGTCCTTAACTCACTTATATAAGAGTTCATTGCGAATTGCAAGACGTCAACCGAGCGAGCCGTAACTTGCCCTCGCTCATCTCGATATATACAACAAAACAACGCCATTCGTGATTTCTACCGAGGTCGAAAGCGATTATTCACGGTCTTCTCTCTAGTAATCATTCTAATAACTCGATAGCATAAGTAAATAAAAGGTTATTTTTAAATTGCTTATAATTCCGTCCTATTCAGTATTCTTTTTATACAGATAACATTGATTACATTTTAATATATTTGTAAAGAGTATCTAAATAGCAAAAAGAAAACAAACAACGCGATAAAAAAAACATCAATTTAAGAAGAATTGAATTTAAAAGGATATTAAATATACGAAGGAAAAGATAGCGCAATGATAAACTTCATTGTAACCAACGCGCATTCTCAAATCATATAACGATATCGATCGCTTTTGTCTAGTTCAATGTTAGGTCGAGTACTCGACCTCAATGAGGCTCAATCGTGACTTAAACGCTCCAGAGGATCTCATCGACTTCCGGCCAATCAACGACGAAACAATGTCACTAGAATTCATGAAGGCCTTAAAAGCGGTCCGTCTATATGCTACAAAGCGAGATAAGCGAGTCCATTTACGAGCGGGAGGCTCCTTCCACTCGAAAACAGTCCGCTGCCGCGTATACGAAAGCCGCAACAGAATCGGATATTCCCGTACACGCGTATACATCTGCATATTTATCGGGCGCAGTAATGCACCAGTTGATAACGACAGATGCGCCCTTGCCGCGCGAGGCGAGGCCGACGCGTTGAATGAAATTCCTTCGCGCAATTCGAATTATGCAGGAATTCTCTCGTCAAGTAAACTGCGTGTTTATACATTCATAAATTCCAATTAAAAACGAAACCGTTTCTACGAACGCAATTTGCGAATAATCAAAATTTCACGGATCTGTTTATTTATCGTAGAATATCTATCTGCGTTCGTAGCGTTATTATACACTCATTATAAATTGTTGTTAACGCAACGTTAATAAGATATACTACATCATTATACATTTGTGTTATATTGCGTTGTTAATGAAAATTTTTAATTACGTGTGGAATTATTCGCGGGGGAATGCCGTTATAACGGACGACAAATTACGTAGTTTTAGTTAATAAGCCTACAGGAATGCATTGTCCGCGACGAGAGAAGCAGCAATTTTATGCGAACGTATGTGTGGCGTAATATGCCACTGTCCCATATTTTTCTCACAGTTAGTTGTAGATTCTACAGATCACGACCGGCGTATACGCGGATCGTGTGCAGATCCTCTTCCAGCTTTCTCAATTTTCACGCTGTCCAATATAGAAAATTTGAAACATGACTGAACAACGGAAATGTCGACGATAACACGTGACTAGAATTTTACATTTGGACTACATGGATTTAGAGACAAAATCTTTATACACTTTATATATATATATATATATATATATATATATATATAATGTATAAACATTTTACCTCGAAGACCCATGTGAGCCAAATGTATTGTAGATCTCCAATCTCGTGTTATTGGCGGCAATTACACTGTTCAGAGATGTACCAAATTTTCTGTATTGAACAGAGGACGTACATATTATTCGATATGCATGTACATCGAAATATTTATAATTCATCCTACTTTAATAAAAGATATTTCTACAATTTCTTTCTAAGTGATTAGGATAAGGGCACTAAATGTGGATTGAGCACTAATTGCGAATAATTTATTTTATTATTAAATAATTATTGTATTTTTCATCGAATGACGCATATCACATAATTTTTTTAGCATTTATGTTAGCTTCATCAATTATCAATTGTTTACGAGCAATATAACGTTGCACATTTTATTGATAGCATTATAAGTAATAAAACGTGAGACGTCAATTTAGGTGTAGCTTTAAAATGTATCTTCATTCAAAATTCAATACCTATAAGGATTGGTTTATAGCTTTTACAGGAGGTAGTAAATAACATTAGATCTTATGGAAAATCAATACCATGCACAGTTAAAATTAAATATGTTTCATGGACAGTTTCTGAACTGCAATTAGACCATGGGATCTAATTATTTCGTTTAATTATAATTAAAAAATATAAATTAGTACTGAAAATGAATAAAATCATAATTTCTTATGATTAATTACAACTATTAAATATATTATTGATATCTTTGTGGATAATGTGAATTTTTATCCTTAAGGTGATCCATTATTTTTACCATCAAATTTTAAATAGCTCATATAAAATAGGATAAAAAAGTTTATACGAGATTGCTAATCATATATTTGCGAATATAAAAAGTACATGCATCGATACGTTGAGAAGTGCGCGTTGAGAGGCCGGCAAAATGGTTTATCGTAAAAGCAAAGAGAAGTCATTTCCGTACGTGTCTCTTTTTACGCGCGGCCGTAAAATAGCCTACGGCCGTGGGATTATCCGTCGGGACACGCGCCGGGACATTCTGTCGCTTTTTACGATCTCTAGCAGAAATTCAGGAGCACCGGAGCGTACTCGATTGGGGCGGGGAAGAAAACTGATAGAAACACGTTCGTTGAATGCCGAACGCGAACGATTGTGTTCTGACCAGAAATTGAGACTGGTGTAATTGGAACGAATTTAATTTTTTTCACGCTGCGAGCGAAATAAGAAAGACACTCTGTATTACTCGGCAATGAAAATATGGATCCACGTAAGTTCGCGATAAACAATCCATTGACGGTTGGACATAAATAAAAGCTCAACACACAACACCGGTGTATTTTAGCGTAGTGAAGTCATACGTTGTCTTCTGCTAAACTGCGACGTCTTCTGTCCACGACGATTTATAACGTAAAGCTCATTTTAAATAGCCTATAATTCACGTCAAATTCAAAAAAATAAAATTTTATTTACAATTTTGTGTCAAGTTTTTCATACGTATTTTGAGTCTTGTAAGAAATGTGTTTATTATACGGAAAGAACGATTTTGTTGAAAGATCTAAAAATTTTGCTAAAAACAGATCTGAAAATAATTTTTTGTTAAATCATCAAAATAATTTGTTGAAATGTTAAAACTGATAAACAGATTGCTATAAAACGTTTTGATATTCTAGCAATCACTTTGACATTCGCACAAAATTATTTTGATTATTAAACAAAAATTATTTTCAGATCTGGATTTAGCAAAATTGTTCTTTCCATATATACAACACATAAAATTATAAGTAGATAGAGTTCTGTTTTGAATTCTCTGACGCGAATTTTTAAGGATCTTAAATGAGAACGATAATGCAATGTCATAATATTAATGTCACTCACAATCAGTACACATATCAGTTCTATTGTTTTACAATAGAAAAGATTATTACAAAATAATTATCGCTATTCTTATGCGCAATTTATAAAATTATAAGTTATAACCTTGGCACGCTTCATGCACGAGTTATACTTTCGTTCGCATGTGAGCTCTCTTTTCCGCGCGCGCGCCGCGCCAGATTCGCGGCGTGTCTCTGCTTCCCCTCCCCTCCCGCCGCTCCATGAGTGACTCGGCACTTGATAAAATACGAGGACATTCGGCGGACATTGCTCTCTCAATAATCTTTTTGCCGAGACACCCGAGAGATGAAGTATCACGACGGGCGTCGCTCCCCGTGTGACAAGAGGAAGGCCGACGCTGCGACGAGGCGTTCCGCCCGCCCGCGTGGAGGCCGAGATGTTTCGAAAGTTAATAATATAACAAAGCACAAGCGAGAGCAGAGCAAGTACGTCCACTCTACGAATCCTTGAGCGGAGTCCTCCACTGACCGGCCAAACCGACAGAAACGACCTTCCTTAAGGACCGTGGCATTCGTCTTCGTTGCGAAATTTTTGACGGTCGTGGGTAATATAATGATTGATGTTACAAGATAATGATAATAAATAATTAAATAGCCATGAGTTGTTGCCCCCCCCCCTCTCTCTCTCTCTCTCTGCTTTAATTATAAACAATTTAATTACATAATCTATCTATTGCCTGCAGTTTTTGTATATTTTATAAACAAGATAAAACGTTTACGCAACGTTAAGACCGTTTCGCGAGGATAGCGCAACGAAGCTACGCATTGCAACGCGCACACGCATATGTGCGACTTTATGATTGCAGATTATGCGCACTAAAGGAGAGGCGCGCCATGCTTCGCGGGGCTAAACTAGTTTAATACGTCCAATTAATCTAATCATGCCTGATCGTTATTTGTCCCGTGCGAGCACCGTTTTACGTAATATCGAGCAGGGTTTTCAACGAGACTATTTGCTTGTAAACACTCCCGGAGATTGATTGTCGGCTATACGCGTATCGCGAGATAAAAAAAGAAATCTTGACTACGATTTCTTGATTACGTCTACAACAATCTTCCTGAAGTGTACAATAATCACATTTTAATTTCATACTTTCTGTTTTTAATGGATCTTGTTATTATCATGCTCACACTTTCAAGGGAAACAATAATGCCTCGCTCTCAGCGGAGTAAACACTTTTTTAGAGAAAAAATATTCGGGTAAATTTTACAAAAATCATTAAAATAATTTTCTCGTTAAATTAAAAATTTAAATTAAAGTAGCAGTTATCAAATCTTTTAAGCTGACAAGTATTTAAGAAAATTAAAAAGTGTAGGATAAATTAAAAAAATATTAAATAAATAAAAGTTAAGAGCTATATTGGATACATTTTTCGCGCGCTTTGTACGTTAACATTTTGTAATGTTCTCCATTCACTTTCAACATTTCGTTGATTTACATTGAATCACATTAAACATATCCCTTTGACCTGTATGTCGGCCGCGATAACGTAGGTTACCATTAGCGGAGTTAAGCAAAGCCAGGCGTAAATTCGTAAATGGACGTAATACAAGCGCGTGCACAGTGATGCTTCACAAACGCGATTGCCTCGTGCAATCTGCATACCTAAGTACACGCGGCGAGTGCTTGTAAACCTACTTGACCCATTTACCCGATGACCTCGTCGCAAGAGATTTCTGAAGAGAGTATCTACCTAATGACGCGGGCGAACTTGTTCCTCGAGTCAAGAACACCAACCGATCATTCCGTCTTTTTCTCTCTTACATTTGGACAAACAATACTGCAACACAGATTCGCGGCGGGACACAGATTCATATACGCGCCTCTCATAATAGGATTTGAGAAATTGCTTCACGGACGGGACCAGTTAAGTGCGTAAAACGGAGAAACATCTGACAAGACCAGTGACTCATCTCTAAAAACTGCAGAAGATAATCTTTTATAAGTAGAAGGATATTTTTGAAAAAATAATAAAAATATAATTTTTATGCAAGAAAGTCAGCTTAATGAATACAGTGGAAGAAAATTAAAACTCTTAAATATTTATACCTTATAAGTAAAACATATTTTCGAATTATCAATAGGTACTAGAAATCACGTGTAAACGTATCTATACATATACAAGTTTCGGCATAAAGTCGATCCAGAAGTTCGTCAGCACCGATTCACGACACTAAGTGCAAGTTAGCAGCAACTTTAAAGTACCTACGTGACATCCCCGAAATTTCTTACGTTCGGCACACTTAATACCGTCAAGGTGGGTAGATTCTCGGAGAATGTGTTCGAAATAGGTAAGTAGGGTACGACGTCATATCCTTCGCGCTCTGTCCCTCGGTAAATCGATTCCTCGTGCCGGGCGATTCCAGCTCTTGGCGAAACGTTCGAGCAGGAAGTACGAAACGAACGCGCGCGCCCGATAATTTAATCAGGAAACTTCCGCCAGCTTTACGCGGCTATGCATTTCTTGCAGTTGCCATCTGAGATACCCACCGACTCTATACGCGCAGGAGAAGCCTGCAGGGAATCTTCTATAGCGAGAGCGAGGATCTTGGACACGTATTCGCATCGTAATTCCGTGGACGTGCTCGGACGCGAATACCTTATAGGCTTGATACAAGCGGGATTAATTCATAATGAAAGTCTTTAAAGGAAATATGCGATTAAATCAAGTTTACGGACATTGAGAAATATACACCTTACTGTAGTTTCTATATGAAAAAATAATTCTTGTTTTTTTATTAATTTAAGTATTTTTTTGCAAAACAAAAAGGATCAATCGCTTCGAATTTAATGCGAGGATAGTATTATGAGATTATTTACCTTTGAATAACAACGAGACGACAGTGAAACGAGGTAAAGGACTAATTCTAACGAAATAACCGCAAAATGTACAATCTAAAATCGCATTGGAATGTATTTAATTGTTAACCATTAGAAATTAATGCATCATTCGCGTTCGTTAATATAACTTAAACGTTCATTAAAAATAAAAACTGCGCAAATTTCAACAAAAAGAGTAATAGTGGGTTTAAAGAAGAAATAGCTAGGAGAAGGAGTGAGATACTTTGCGATAAAATAATTCTGTTATATATACCTACATATGTTTTTCTCATGGAATTCATAGAATAATTATTTGACAAATAATCATTAACGCAGACATAAAAAATCATTTGCAAAACATGAATCGTAACAGGTTTTTCAAGCACAGTTTCGCAAAACAGAAATCTGGGGAATATTAACAAAAAAAATGATTGAATAACGAGCTATTAATATGAATCTCTATAATTAATTGCGTTTTCAATCAAAAATTGCAAATTATTTACGACTATGAATTCCGGCCTTAATACCGTATAATAATTTCATTCAGGAGCAGTCTACGGTGACGAAAGTGTCACAGGACGGCGATATTTGCAGACAGGTCGTCCGTCGTGTTTTCGAAGGTGAAGACTTCGGGAATGCGATCTAAATTTGCGGTCATCTTGCATACGTCTCTGTGTATACCTACGTGAATACGTGTGTGCCGATATGTATGTGCACGGTAAGTACATACGCGTGCACATATGTATCCGATAGCAGACGGTAACTCGATAGCATAGATGCGGTGGCACATCCCAGCCGCTTGTCGCTATGCATACATGCGAATGCATCCTCACATAAAGGGCGGCGTCGGGCTGCTCCTTTGTTTTCTCTCGATATAAGAGTGGTCTACCGGAACAATCGATGGTTCGTTACCGATCCGAACTCGATATTGGCCATGACCTTGATGGCTAGTCTGTAGTAAGCTTTTTCTACGGGTAGCGAAAAGACTTTTTTTTTTTATCAAAACCGTTACGCCAATATCACGTGTCCGCGTGCGAGAAGATAGTTTCAATCTTTTTATATGCTTAAATAATTATAGAGCACAGCTATGTTTCCTCGAAAGTTCTTGCATGACAAAAAGAATACGAGAAATTCATTTGTTTTGCCAGAAAGGATTATGTAACTTCTAAAAAAGTAGTAGTATCTACATATATGAGGCGTGCCCCCGCAGCAAAATATTTTATATGTAAGTACTAAAGTTGTGCAAACGCGTTTTATTGTATGAATTATTTGTAAGTGCTGTGTTTTTTATCGCATCTAATATCTTTTACAAAACTTTTACAAAACCGTTTTTACTTGCACTTTTATTAGGACTTACAAAGTTTTGAAAGGAGGATGTAGAATTTTCGCTGTTTTTCGGCTAACATAAAAAAAAGTTTTAATATATATAAATTATGTCATATAATTAAAGAACTACTTTAAGCGATTTCGTCATTCACCGATTTTTTGTTTGAAAATATCTTCTAAGATATGCATCCCCTGAGACTCTAAGTTATTATACGTTTAAGTAACAATACAGTTCTTGCTTAATTTTTAATGTTTTGATATCTCGCTTAACAAATTTTTGTCAATAAATGAGATAGCATTAGATTTTTATTATCTTTGATCACACGATTTCTCCTATGTTTCCAATGTTTCCCCAACATAAGCGATACACTACACGACTTCGCTTAAAAATAGCTTTAATCTGATGTATAATTGTATATATCGGAACATTTTCATGTTAATCGGCCAAAAAACCAACCAACCTTAATCTCCTTTAACCATTTTAACATAATTTCTTTTTAAATAAGAATTTAAAAAATGTTGCTTAAATAGAAACTGATTACTTGTATTTTTAGTCATTACTGCAATTTTTTATGGAATTTTTAAAGCAATAATTACACTATTAAATCTATAGTGTGAAATTTAATCTTAATTAAGTCGCCACTGCTTCTACTTAATAAATAGTTATTTTTAACTAAAACAGTGGAGTTAAATAATTTAAAATAGTTCAAATTTAATCTAAATTTGAGTTAAATTCCATTGTTCTATTTCAAAAATAACTTTATTGTTTTAGTTAAAAATAACTATTTATTGAGTAGGAGCAGTGGTGACTTAAGTAAGGTTAAATTTGACACTATAGATTTAACAGTGTATAAAAAAAATTTTTTCCCTTTCTCCTAAAAAATTTAACAAAAAGCACTTACATTTTTCTCTAGCACGCCTCATATTATAATTGTTTAACTATTTAAAAGAATTTTAAGACCATCAGCAGTAAGATATTAGTAGTCGAAATAAATCTTCGATCGTAGCTGTATAAAAGCAGCAAAACTTTCCTACGCAGGATTCATATTTTATAACCATATATGTGCGGTTTGTATGTGAATTATTCGAAGTACGAATAAGTTCATAATATAAACGGTTCTTTGAATATAAAATTGTAAAACAAAATAGAGTTTACAAACTATGAAACCATTGTTCTTGCTCTGAATGGCTCACATGCGACATGTGTTGTCAGTAACGGTTTCAAATATTCAAAGATATCTGATGTAAAACTTTAAATCGTCAAATCTAAAGCTATCCGAACAAAAACCCAAGCTATAACATAAATATTGTCATTTCTATAAGATCTTTAGAATTATAATATAAATAAAGACTTCAAAAAACGTTTAAAAATAAAAAAAACTGAACTTTTGCATTTGGGCACTTCAAACGTGCGATAATTCACCTTCAGCACGTGTACACGTCAAAAAGTGAAACTGGGCCATCGGATAATTATTCCGTGCTAAACGACGCGTCGAATTGTTTCCATACATCTATCGGGTATCCCTATTTACGTATCCGTCACGTATAGGCAACGTCTATACAAAGTGGCTGCATCGTTGACCGAAATTATATATAGGTACATATATACCGGATAGGGAAGTGACGTCTTTGGCCGTCTGTTCCCGATGTATCTGTCGCACACATGACACGATTCGGAAATCCATAACATGTATTATAAATGGCTAATGTGTCGCTATCTGCAGTTTATTGCACCATATGCGTTGAAATCGATAGTAACGTACAGGGGAAGAACGGTAACGAAACACTAGTATTTCCCTTTTAATACAAAAAAGAAATATCTATCATATCTTTGCGATAAATATGTCCATAATGTGATTTTTTTTCTAGGAGGATTTCGACCTATCATTTCATTACAGAAAAATTAACAACGAATGACACATATGGAAGTGTAAAAATTACGAATAAAAAATGAAAAAATAAATTCATCAATATTTATAATACTGCAGCATTAATCTTTCACAGTCTTTCATCAAATTATGTTTTTGGAATCTCTTTCTCTCGTTCATAAATTCTTCCAAATAATAAGATATTTTTATTCGCATTACTAAACCTGTCGAGCTGATTGAGAATGAAATATTTGCTTTTTGCTCATTGGTGAAAAATAATTTGAACTGTTAGAGGTTAATGCCCACAATGCTTTATGAGCCTTAAAAAACAATTTTAATTTAACACAAGAATAATCAATAAAGAACAAGCAATAAAGAGAAAGCAGAGAGAGAGAGAGAGAGAGTCGAGTCAATGTATGAATAAAAATGAACGAAGAAAAATATGAGCAACTCCAAAAAAGTCGCAAGTTATTCGAAGTTTGTACTAATCAATGTGCAGAAACAACAAAGTGGACGACGTGAGAGCGAATTGTTCAATCGGCCCATCCACCGTGCGCGGAATTTCGAGGTGGAAAAATAAATTCGGCGCTCCATGAAGTGGAAACGACTGCGGAAGACAGCGAGGAAAAAAAAGCGCGCCGGCCCGGCGATAGACCAAACAAGCTGCACGAGCCTGGAGAACTCGAGCACAGGATAATTTATGGTTTCGGACGCGAAGCTGGCCCAACGGCGAACGAGCGAGGGGTCAGGGTCGAGTACGGAGGAACGAATTGGCGAGTTCGTCGGCCACTATATAGGTGATGGCTATTTAATAACTTTCCCTCTCATTTTGCATTGGCGAAAAAAAGAAAGAAAGAAATCGCGAGAGATTGAATAACGAGTTGCGCATGCGGGTCGGATAATCGCAGGCCCAGCGGATAAATCATTAATCTGCAGAGGCCACGCCGCCGCCGCTGATAGTTACTTGTCCGACGAAAACGAGATCGAAAGAGTTCCCATGAGTTTTTCACCCGGCAATTTCGAGCGAATGTATAATTATTATATTATAATTTTTTATACAACTCCTCGACATTGAAATTAAAATTACGACGAAGAAAAAAAACTTACTCTCACGTATCGTTCTTGATGTTATACCGAGACTTTAAATAAGAATTTTTTCTTGCCGCTTGAAACTCCACGGCTTCAACGCGGAACGTCCATTAGATGTATCGGCTTTTTTTTCCCCTGAAAACGCGCTGATATGATAATGCATTATAAAAGTGGATAATAATCAGAGTATACCTACGACCGCCATCTGCTGGGTACACTTTCTACTATACAGTGTCCGGCTTATCCGGTCTTATGGTAATGGCGGTTTCACGCCGCTCATTTATTAAAATGATCGATAATCCTTACTTTATAATGTAACGCGCGTCATACACCGAGTTAAGCGCGACGATCCGTTTCGGAGAAAAAAGGAATTTCCCCGTGCAAAAGTTACGCGCCGATTCATGAAGTTTCCCTGCGGTATTAATCGCATTCCGACGCGACATCGCGCGCGCGAACAAATTCTCAAATGAACAATCGCGCGACGTTAAATAATTACAGTGCAGTTCGCGCGATACAATTACGCTGCGCTGGACGGGTTGCATGTTAAACATTAAATTTGCCTGCAGGCAAAACGTTTTCGTTAAATGCAAGATATGACGTATTCGACTAGAAAAATGCGCAGAAGTTTTAATCAAGAGCGATATAACATAGAAAAGTATACAGCGCGAACAAAATCTCTTATTCTTCTCTATAGACTCTATAACTTCCTCTCCAGAATAACTCTCTTAGAAGCAAGACTACAATACTTACAATTAGTACTAAACAGAAAAAGGAAAGAAGCTAAAAGATAAATTTGCAATGGCGTAATTTCCGAAGCGTACTTTTGCACATCGAGTATGTAAGTGCTTTTCTCAGAAAAAAATCACTATTTCCAGCATCGTGATTAAAAAAATAAGACAAATATTTTTCTAGTCTTGTAATTCTCATATCTTCATGTGGGAAAACTCGTTTAAAGGATGATAATACCATCAGTAACGTTTATTAACGTCTTGGGGCAAATCCTTGAAGAGCGTGGAAGAGAATAACGGCGATGAGGAGGGTAAAGTGGAAAATAAAGTACAAAGGATATGCAGAGTATAGTCGCGGTGGGTTAAAAATGAACAGCTGCCAGTTTTCCATTTCGTAAATCACGCCGGCGATACTCACTGCCAAGCGAATCCGCCGGTGATTCCTTCTCGCAGCCGATCCTTGAGGCTCCGCTGCCTGGAAGGGATGGGATCTCCCGGCTTAATGGGCGGCCCACCGCCGCCACCGCCGGCACCGCTGCCGCCACCGGAGAATAACGCCATTCCTTTCCGCGTTCCGATAACACGTTGATCGTCGAATCAATACACCTGCGGCACTCCTCGCGCGATCTCCGCGATCCTTTCTCTACGTCAACAGTTTCACATCGCGTATCTGACAGGCATGATCGGAGCCGCCGTGTCGGGCGTACCGATATTTCGGGTGGCTCGGATACCAAAAAACTGATCCTACCTCCCCGATTCGGATATTTAAAGACTCGACCCGGCGCGCGTCGCAAGATCGGCGGTCTCCCTGCGATTATTATTATTTCCCGCTCCCGATGATCGAAGTTCCTTCTCGGGAACGCGCGCGAAGAACACTCGCGAGCAGAGCGGAGCTTCAGTGAGCCTCGATAGCGGTTATCAGCGCGTGCACCAGGGTCATATGCAAACACCAATTCGCCGATCCGTGATGATTAGCGAAATCGATCGGACTTCACTGACGGACGCAACACTCGTCGCCGACAACGGGCGTATCAGTTGCACAGGCAGACACGAACGAGCCGCGAACGAATCGCGGCCAAGACGACATCTGATGATGACCGTTGGCAACCGACGTCACTCACCTCTCTTATATTTCCCTCCGCGTCTCACCTCTGACATGGTGCCAATTGTCGCAAATCCCCGGCACACCACGAGTCTACAGGAGCGACCAAATTCGGTTAACTCTTTGATAAGTGCGGGCGTGACAGCGAAAGCACTTCGACAGGCCCGCGTCCGTTTCGAAATCTTTTACTTCCGAAATAAAGTACAGTGAAATTGGCACAAATCTGCATTCGTGAAATAAATATTGAAATTTTTTAGAGTACTTTAAGCGTACTTAAGCGTATAAGGCAGATAGTTTACGATAACGGATTATCCCAGAAGTTAAGTTTATGAGACTCTTGAAATGTAAACGATAAGGTCCTTAAAATGTTAAAATATTTTAAAATATTGCTAATCTTGGTATCTTGCTAAGCATGGTATTCGAACATCATCATTCTAACAATTATTTGAAACGTTTAATTACACATTTCACAAATTTAATTATCTTTTAATCCACTACTAATAATATTAGATAATAATTTTGCAGTGTCATTTAATTAATTAAATGTAGCCAATTATAATTTAAATTACTATTTAAAGTATAAATAAACATGCACATGTTCTTTAAACCAGAGAAAATCCCTTTTATGAAAGTCCCATAAAAGATTTGAGAATTTAATTTCCTTCCTCTCTTTCTCTCGTATAAGATTTATTCTCTTATTCTCATAAAAAAAAAAAATTATTTTGTGCTGGAGAAAATTTGCATCTGCAGTAGTTGAGAAAGAAATTATCGGATAAGATTTATCGAGCAATCTTTTGCCTTCGCGATTATCCATCGTAATCTCTATACAGTTACATACCCTCTTAATAATTTATAATTAATTGAAACTGGAACAATATTTCTGATTAAAAACTTAAAGAGAAAAGAAAAATGCATGATAAATGAATCTGTAGAAAAGCGGAATAACGTAGGATATTACTGATGACTGAAATTATACCGGTGTCGTATAATATATTTACGTGTGTCTCTACACACATATATTCTAATCTTTGTTATCTCGTGACGATGCTACGCGAGAACTGCAAACTCATCAAAATAATAACAAAATATGATCGAGAGATGCATTAATCAGCGCAGTTGAAAACTAATAGGTGCGTTGGTTACAAAACATGTTTTTTCGACAGCCATTGTATTTCTCCTTTGAACAGTCCGGCCACCTTTAATCGTCGAGTCATGGAACGCACGCTGTTTTACATCAAAAGAGTATTTTTAAATAATAACTCAATAATTTATCACGCGTTGTTTATTGGCATGTAAGTACACGTTTGTAAATTCCAAAAAAATTAATGGGCTTTGCAAAAACGCAATCCATCGTTTGTCGTTAAAACGCGTATTTTTTTTGTCGATTCGTCGTAAAAATACATTGAGGACGAACGAGGGGGTGAGAGAAGAAACGGAGGGTAAAAGAGTAATCCGCGAAGGAACTGTCAGGAAAAAAAAAGGAGGAGTAGCGTTAGGAATGCCGGGAGGAACTGATCGCTGAAGATGGATCGAACATTCTTGTAGACGAAACGACATCGCGGACGTTCGCGATAATCAATCAACCGATCCTCTCGACAGACAGCTCTACTCGCAGGATAACATAACGATCTACGAATGTTCTTACAGCTATACGATATAAGGCTTTCGAAGGAAGAATGAATTGAGTTTTATGATACTCGACATTCATTCATCGTTTAAATACAAAGTCGCTTTGTACAGCAATATTATATTACGACTCATTTTACTTTAACACTGAATGCTTCATAGATTTGAGCACTCCCGTTCTGAGTGGCCCGCATAGAAAACAAGAAGATTTTTAATGCATCGACGTGTACACGGCTATCTCAGTTCTAAAGGCAGGGCGATCAAATCGAACATAACAGCCTCGGTTAAACTTTATTACGTCGAGCTGCGCGCATAGTCAAGGCCGCGACGATAACAGCCGATCTTAATTATATGGAAATCGAGCGGAGTCTTATTGTTCAGTTGAGACATAATGATTTCCTTCGGAACAGCTGCGATCGTTCGAGTAGAACATAATGATCAAAATTAAACGATAGAATAATATTTGGGTAAAACGTTTATCGCAATATTACATTAATTCTGCTATAAAGAACAAATGCTTGTCAAAGCGATTGTTGTAATAATGTCATGATTTCAATAGCACGATAATTCTATGTAATTCGATTATGTCTGATAATGAATTTAAGTACTCTTTTGAAAAATAATCGGCGCGCAGCTTATATGAACTGAAAATTGTAAAAATTCGTACGAAAATATTATTACACTGAGAGAAAAGTGTTTGGTGTTTGTGACAATAATTGCACGAAAATAATTATGATTGGAAGTTCCATTTTTGTTATTACTATTGTAATATTAATAATAATAATAATGATAGTATTATAATAAACTATTTAATATTATATTATATTATAGTTTTACCAAATAAATATATAGTTGGCAACGAAAATGATATGCATAGTTAAATTATACTATAATTGCAATCATTTTTTTCTTTCAGTATAAGTTGCAAGCTTCATTTTGGTCGAAAAAGACGCTTATATTTCTTTTTAACATTACGCAACACCTATGCCGATATTCTAAATTTTATTCGGTTGCACTTTGGAACACGCACAATTTATATATAAACAGCGTGTTAAAAAATTGAATAATTAAGAAAATAGATAATCCAAGAGTGAAGGATCAAAGTGAGAGAGGATATGTACCATCTTTCTAAAACGTTAATCTCCATGTGTGACAACCCGCTGATATATAAAGAAAGTTTATCAAGCACGCTCGATGAATCAGAACGAAAAGTTTCAAAGTAGCTATCTGCTTTCAGGATCATCGTACGTTTGTCTACCCTATACCATAGAGAGGAATCTACGTCAGCGTTTCGAGAGCCGCTTCAATGGCCTTGTAACATATACAAAGGGCGACCTATAAAATCCGCAACACAGCTACACAGTTCAGCCGACATTACAGCGAAAACTCGACTACAGGGAGTTAAATGTGGCGACGAATTTTCCGGTGCGGAAATTCCCGCCGTCGCCGATACGACGACGACGAGCTTTTGTATCTCGCCCAAGGGCGTTATCAAGGTTAAGGTCACAATCAAGGTCGTGCCAGTAGCAGCCGTTAATCCCGGTCCTCGTTCCTCGTGGTGAACACACCACGGCCTACGCCTCTCCATGTCGAAAGCCTCCCAGTATTGATCTCCCTTCGCCCACCAAACTCGACCAATCCCAGCTGGCATTGCATGGTAACCAACACGCTCCGCCACGTTTTCCGAAGAACCAACCTATCGCGAGTGTCCTTACGCTACCTGAGGCAGGATTCGAAAAATTCCGTGATAACCGATACTAAAGCCGCGATTTCATCCGTCGGCACGCCGTGCTTCTCGTGCGTACCCACTCCTCGGGCGTCGTCGACCTTCGTCAAAATCGCGTGACGGTCGTCGTCTGGGATACTTTCAATCTATACGATCAGCGTTTAGCCACTACCTGTTTACCAATTTTTACTACTAGATTATTTAGTCGTTCAATTGACTTAGCAGTTCGATAAGACCTATATTGTTTATTGCGTAACACTCTATATACAATCGATTACTCTCTTTTAGTTAATCCCTTTTTGTACGTTATAAACTGTAAAAATAAATTAAAAATAAATATAATTACTCCTCTAACAAATAATAAACAACTTTTATACGCAAATGGATTTGTAAAATTTGTATAAAGATTAAAATGCACGTGAAATTCGGAATATAAACAGCATGCAGATATATAAAATTTTAACTTTTTCAGTTATTGCTAAAATAGAATCGGATCTGAATGGACATTCAAATCCCCTAAACGCGTTATCGCAACATTTTCTCTTGTATGATCAATAAAATATAAAATTTCTGATAACATCAGGGGAAACACGACCTTGACACATCTGAAGCAACGAAAGCGGGTCATTCTCACGCATTCCCTTGAAACTCCTACACTTACAATTGGCCCAGCAAGATGTTCTAGGTACTGCGCGATTGTTTCGGAAAGTAGGCCATACTCGGCCTACTGCAATCGTAAGGACACTGCACCTGCGCGTCGCAGCATCGCGTGGATCTGTTGACTGTGCTCACGCTTTCCACGATTTTATCTAACCAAAAATTTTACGACATTCACGTACACACATTAACCAATTTCGCGCGTATTTCAACCGAAACATTAATATTCATCAAGGCTTGCTTTTCTTGCAGACACGAAACATTTACGGTTATCTCTGTTGTTTAATCAGACGGTGATAAAAAATTTCAGCTTAAATTAAGTTATTAATTTAAACTATTAAATAATTAAAATGATTGATTATTAACAACGACCGAATTCTTCAACTACAAAATTGTGACTACAATTACTAACTGATAATAGAAATGTCTATCTCGCGTGACGCCCGCAAATTGAATGAGCGATCGTTTTACGCTACTATAAAAGTTCAAATAGAAAATTCCTAAATCTATACGATTCAACTGACGCTTTCAAAGTATGATAAACAAAACTGTATATAAATCAAAGGCCATTTGGTAACAAATATCTCATTAACATTGCTGATAGTACTAAAACGTAATAAGTTGCATTTGATAAATTAACGTGTAATCAATCCTGCAGCTTTTTATCTGCGCACGCGCGTGGTGTGTGTGTATGTATGTGTGTGTGAAAGAGAGAGAATCTATAATATAAATGATATTTTAATAAATATTTTTTTTATAGAAAAGAGAAATAAAAAATGATATATTTCGCAAATCTGCTAAATATACCCGAGCTTTTTGAACAGAAAAAACACATGTTCCATTTCAATTATACAACTATATATATGTATATTCGTAAACTCGGAAGGATAAATTGAAATATGCAATATATACGTTATATTAGTACATATTGCGTACTGAATATCACAAATATACTTGTATACATATGAAATGTAAAAACAGCTGCCAACAATTAAAAAAGGAAACGCATGTCTGCCTCCATGTTTGTGTAATATTTTTTTCCTCTCTCGCTGCCGCAACGTTATGTAATTTTATGCAATCTTCTCCCTGTTTCGAACTCATCTATTCCATTGTGTATGGAATGCCGAAACGTAACGGAATTGAGCAGACTTTGCTATGACAGTGCAGATAAGAACTTTCCATAGCCGTCACGTAACTGTATCCCAGTGTCCTATCTCGTGTCTCGGTTTCATATCAGACCCACACAAGTATTCCATTCTGCGAGTAAATCGCACGCAAAGGCATCCCTAAGGGAAATACCTACGCACACACAAACCCGTCTCAAAATTCAGGAAATTTTGAGATCCTGTGAATTAAAATTCCAGAGATTAAGGATTCCAGAAATTCTACACATATAATGTCCAAAATGAAAGGTTAAAACTCGCAAACAGAAAAGAGAAAATTAACGTTATTTCTAACTAATTAAAAATATTTAAAGATTTCAGTAGCAATAACTTTTGAAAAGCGGCAACTAAATACTGAAAGTTGAACATATTTCAATAATAATGTAATTGTTAAAATTCAAATACATGTGTCGTCAAATAAAACGTAAAATTTCATTAATAAATGACAGATAAACAGCTTTTACCATTCTCTTTGGATCGCAAAAAGGCTTGAAAAAAAACTGGATTTTTTTAAATACGGAAAGAACAATTTTGATGAATCCAGATCTGAAAATGATTTTTGTTCAATAATCAAAAAAATTTTGTGCGAAAGTCAAAATGATTGCTAGAATATCAAAACATTTATTTTATAGCAATGTTTATCAATTTTAATATTCCAACAAATTATTTTGATGATTCAACAAAAAATTATTTTCAGATCTGGATTCAGCAAAATTATTCTTTCCGTGTACTTAAACAAATTCATTTTTTTTTTTCAAGCTTTTTGTGATCAAAAGAAAATAGTAAAAGTTGTTTATCTGTCATTTATAATAAAATCCGTATTTAGCAAAATTTTCAACCTTTCAACAAAATTGTTCTTTCCGTGTATCGAGCAAATTTTAAATAAGAAATCTCTATTGAGCAAATTAGAATACGACTGCAAAATAGATTATGTCGACAATCTGGGAACGTGTCCGTATGGAAGAACGCGCCGCTGCCGAGCTTGTCCAAGCTTTCGTCAAAATCGAAATGCCAGTTGCCTCGCCCCGGAGGCCGATACGTGAGCCGAATCTCTCGCACAAAATATCAGAGAGGGAAATAAACGTTTATCGAGGGCGCGAGGGAAACAATAAAAATAACTTGGGAGCTTCCCGAGAGGCCGAGGTGTTCAGCAAACATGTTAACGCAGAGGTTCTCAAACACTCCCCAACACCCAATTTCGTATCTCTTCAACCACGCCCAGTACATATGTGCCATATGTATTATGTGTAGCAACGTATATCCTATACATTATATTGGTACAAAAGGTTTGTCATATTTGTCGAATAAAGATGAAAACAAAATCGAGGCAAAATTGCCGCCACGCGCTTCAGTATCTCTTTTTTTTTCATCTATATAGAGAAACTTTTCACAATTCCCCTTTTCACAGAGAACTTCGATTTTCTAACTTTATTTAACACAAAGCTGGATGGAAATACGACAGACCTTCTGCACTAGTCTAATACCGTATAGTAACATCTGTACACGCATAAAGTATAAAAATATATTTTTCATCAGATACACAATTTCGTTATTACTATACACGTAGGAAAATCGCTGTCGTGTTTATACACGAAGCGTATACATAGCTAATAAGAGAAACGAAAATCGAACGATCCAGTTGCAACTGATAAACTTTGCGAATCTGAATGCAAAAATATACGAAAGAAAAATGGGTCACGTGCAAACGGGTTAAATGATTCGGCCGCCGGCATTAACCTCGATAATACACCGACCTATCATTCTATCTCGCGTCTACCGTGCTACACGGCGCGAGCATGTCGCGAACGTTATCCGTCGCGGTGCAATGTTTCGTAGCACGTAGCAAATATTGGATTACAATGAATCCTCTTACGACGCGGCGCAAGGCTCTCAAGGTTGCACTGTGACCTTTACCATTATCAACAACGAGTCGCGAAAAAGTAAGCCCTCTCTCTATGCAACTCGGTGCGCGCGAGGAGTCCTCGGAACTCCAGGACGGATCTCTCGCCGTCTTATTCCGGCCCGGTGGATCGCGAATATTCGTGAATGTTGCAAAGCTGAATTTACCTGCGATCAACGCGATGCAACCGGTTACCGTATCTTACACAAGTACAAAATATCGATGCGCGATATACGCGCACGAATGATAAATATCGTATACATTGCACTGCATCGTGATTTATTATTATTGTTACGTTTGCGTCATCATATCGTACTTCTTATTCTATATTATTGTTAAATTTATTATTTGTCACGTACTTCATGCCGAGTCCATTAGTATATTAATTGCTCAGTTATTAATTATAGCTGTATATATAATATGCGTATACACGAACAAAAAGTTCAATACATAAAGTTTATTTTGGGGCGTACTATTTGATTTATTATTCACAACTACAACTGTGTACACAATTCGTCCCGCGTTATTGGCGTAAACTCTTATTCCCCTTCGTTTCTTATCCCCAGTGGACTTGGTTCAGACTCGCCGTATTATTCGCGAAACAATCGGAAACGTGGCGCATCTTCGTTGCGCAAGTCGGACTTCTAGCAAAATAGTATGCAACGAACGTTCCTGCAGCTGCACCTGCTTGCACGCGGACAAGGCTCATATGTAAATGGCCCTCGTTATTATACGAAATGTCGCGACAATATAAAAATGACGCAGCTGCATCCGTAAAATCCTTCCCACCAGCGCGGGGGACGCAATAATAAAAGGAAAAAAAAATGAAAAAGAACAGAGATAAAAGCATTTTTGAAAAGGAGGGAGGAGGAGAAGGGGAAACAGCTTGCCAAATCGTGGATTATGTTTTGTCACTGTTGCGTTAACATCTGCATAAAATGTCTGCATGTCGCGGAAAAAATACCGAGAAATCGTGCATTGTTTTCTGAATTTCTTTCTGGTGCGGAAAATGTATTTCAAAAATGAGAACTTGATACCTCTTTTGTGCGCAATAATTTGAGTAGGTTGTAAGGGAATTAATCCTTCAAGTCGGAAAAAGTTCATAATCAGCAGTATTAGCTCTTTTTTTAATTAAGGGACATAAAAACCGAGATTTCGCACTGTTATATCAAATACATATGTGGATTTAGTTCTTATAGGTAGCTTTATTCTTATTCTATTATTTTTAAATTAGATTTGATATAATTACACTTGTTTCTATTTTTTCTCAAATGTTGTGTTTATCTTACTACCATTCATAAAAACGTGCATATGGACAATGTGGATATGATGTGTGAAGTATCCGTAGCGTATTGAGTTTAAATCTATAATGTATTGTGTTTACCAAGCCTAAATAATTCTGAGGACCAGTCATCTGTGCGGGAAATGGCGTTAGATTTTAAATATGTTGTTCCTACTCTATTTCTTAAGATTTTTATTACTATTTGATCAGTAGCATCTTAAATGATTCTTTATACCTCCCTATATACATGTTATATCATACATAGTGATGAAGCTAGTGATGATCAGCTTGAAGAATTAATAATGAATAGCTTGTGAGTTGATTACCGTGCAAAACTATAGACATTTGCATTTCCATTATCAAACTGTATAACACGTATATAAGCTGTGTATGTAGTAAAATATGATGTTCATGGAAGAAAAATGTCATTTTTACTCATTTACGTCACTATTACGCTTGACAACTCATTTTTCATCAACCAAAATCGCAAACATTAATCCAGATGCAACACGCGCCGCGATATCGACGCGCTGTCTGCGGTCGATAAGAAAGAAAAAAAAGACAGTGAATGTGAGCAAAGTGGGGCGCGTTAATGAATTTCCTTATCAAATCAGAGCAGCATCGTGCCACGAGTCGCTATTATTATCTCTCTCATCGATCAATACGATGTATAGTCGTAGTGCACGACGACTTGCAAATAACACCAAAACAGCTATGCGCAGGAACCGCGGACATTCATTTATACCGAGGCTCGCTTTGGCAACAAAAAAAAAATCCCCGAGAGATGGAGAAGATACGCGTTTCGCGTTCGTGGAACGTTCGCGTTTTTAATTGGTATCGAAAAGGGGAAAACAACGAGATAAAGCACCGTGTATATTCGCACTGCGCATCTCGCGCTAAATGCGGCTGTCAGTTTTTCACTCTGACACTGAATATACATTTTTCACGATAGATAAATCTCAGAGTAACATACACTCGGTGAAAAAAAAAACTCACAAATTCGAAAGTCACAATTTGTCTCAAAAACAATCCTTTATAAAACATTGTTTTGAAACTCCTCAGTATCCTTTTTGTTTCCACACATGATATTATTTTGGCAATAGATTTATCGTTTTTCCAAATAATGTTCATATATATATACACACACACACACGCACACGTGTGTGTATGTGTGTATGTGTGTGTCCAATGTATAAATAAAATTTCCCAAAATATAATTATAGTCTTCTATCTCAATTTCTATGACACTTTCGATACAAAACCATATTCATATTAGAATTAACAATAATATTGACATAATAAGCAATTTTATCATTAAAACTTTTGACACAATCACAGAAATAAATTCACGTCTGCGATCGTATGTTACTTCCGGCAGACTCTAGCGAGTGGTATGTCACTTAGAATCATCTAGACGGATTAATCACCCGAGCGAGTCGGCTTCATTAATCGCGATAATTTCACAAACGACCGCGCCTACGCCAATTTCCACAGCCGGTGTTTTTCTCATCCGGTAGAGAATCCCATTAGGAGACACGCAATGTAGACCGCGAGACGAATAAAACAGCGTATCACAAAAATTATAAAAGTATATCAACTGAAAATTCACCAAATAATTTTATCATTATAAAATTTGCATTCATATAAGTGTACTTTGTTAAAGGTAATCACAAAGATAACTTGAATATTTTTGAATATTTTGAGAACGTATTTTGCCTTAATTTCTTCCTTTTTGAAATCACAATTCTATATTTTGCGAATTTTTGTCATAATGACGATCTTTTTCCGCGCATTTCATTGGTTAGACATCAAAATGAACGCGTTAATCCCTGACTTCCGGGTATCGGCCAGTCAGAGGCTATTGTAGTCCAATTTAACAAATTTAATTAGTTAGACTGGGATGACTCTCGTTACTGAACAAAGGACACAAAGAGACGCGAATGAAAGATACAATGAGAAAAACGCTTTGCTGCTAGTAATGAAATATTTTGTAACTTAGTACGCGGATGTATTTTATTATTTCGTCGGTGCAAGAATCGAGGTCAGTACGATGTATGGATTAAAACGTACTTAATATATGTATAATATTTTCTGTATATGCGCTACAATAATCCGCATCTACGAGAAACTACGTGAAAAGAGTATTCGCGGTTTTCTGTACATATAAAAAGCTCTTTACAGTTGAAAGCTATTAAAAGAATCACGTATACTATCCGTGGCGCATAAAGATGATTTATTTGCTTTTCGATTAATGCCGGATTTGTCATTTGATTAATTCCTCGAAATTACGACGCGCTAACTCCACGCGAAACAAATCTGTTTCTAGACAGATTCAAATTAGGAAATTTCAAAACGCGAGTTTAATGATTAAAGAGATTAAATAACTTTTAAGTATATACGTAAATATGTAAATCGTAATTAAAATTAATAGGAAAGAATTAAAATCTAAATTAAATATTGAGATTATAATGAAGGATCAGTCCGCCCAAAATCTGTAAAATATTAAGTTCACAACAAGAAAAAATAAATTGAGACATAATAAAGTAATTTTAACAGCCATTTTCATTAATTAATTTTTAATCGTAGTTAATTTTTAATTTCATCAAAGTATGAAAGAAGGAAAGGAATTCAGAAGGTATTTTATCTGTGTACTTAAAGAATAGTCTGTGAAGAAAAAAGAAATAAAAGCACATCTCGAATCGCTGTCACGCAACACGACGCACCATTTTAATTCGACGTAATGCAAAACGTCCGGATGATCTCCGGCAAGGGTGAAGGTTATTATCCTTCGCTGGCAGAATTCCAACAGTCGAGTGCATTCGAGAAGAGTGCTTCCCCAACGTACTTAACCCTCGGTAGATTGAAAAGCGATAAAGCTCATTCTCCCCCTTCACCACTCGTCGCGACGATGCGCGCCTCAATGAATCCTGTTATTCGATCTCGAAGAGATCGACTCGTTCCTTTATCTCTTGCACCGCGGCTAGTCTCAATAGTCTTCCCATGGTGTTACCGCGTCTTGTCGCTAAGACGTGTGAGTGAGTGAGTGAGTAAGTGAGTGAGTGAGTGAGAGAGAGAGAGAGAGAGAAAATAGATCAAGAGAAATGAGATTGTCCGAATACCGTACACAAGCATTATTTTATGCCTAGACAAACTAGACACGTGGCGCGTGTTTCAGAGAAATTTGCAAGTAGCAATAAAATTACTATCAATATATCTATAACGAATTATTTTTACTACAATTTTGAATTAATTCGCTTTAATAAATTTATATTATCTCTTTTCTTCTAATTCTCATTCTTCATTAATTAATTAATATATAAAATATTTACTTTTTTAAAAGTATCTTTATATAAGTATTTATTGCTTTCGTTGAAATATAACAATTCTATTAAATATTTTATTCAATGTCAAATATTTTACATATTTTCTTACATTACATTCTAAGAAAAAAACAAAAATAATATAAATTTGTAGAATTTCTTAACAAGCGTTACATACATTTTTAGGAAACGTTAAGTACTAGCAACACAAAAAAAAATATATGAATAAGCTCATTTAAATCACCAATAAATACGAATTGTCCTCCAGGGCATAATTACGCGAACTGCGCTTCGTTTTATATTTCAATGATCTGCATCTCTTTTTACGCAAAATGTGACAAACGTGTGTTTCTCTTTCAGGTATTCCACCGACGAGGCGTAAAAATTAACAAAAGTCCGCGTGCATGTAATTATGCGTAGCGATCATTATCGCCGTAATTGCCCATGTGTCAGCGTGGAAATAAGTCAAAATGACATTGAAAAGGCCCGAAAGGATTAACCAGCTCCGGTTTCGCGATCACGAACGCGGCCTCTATATACATGCTTCTCTCACTCGCTTCCCTTATTTCGTCAGCGATGCATATTTTCGCAAATATTCTAACGAGAAAAGCGGCGGAAAAGTTGACGAACAAAACGCGCGCGCGAACGCGTGAGTGATTATCATCGTAATTGCCCATCGTGTCGGCATGGAAATCGTTTTTATCGGTCGCGTCATCGCGAACGCGCGCGTAACAGCGTATTAATGCCCGTTTAATCAAGAAATATCCCGGTTCTCGGCAAGAGCCGCGTTTAGAACGACCGTTTAAGATTTATTCGCGTGCACCACGTCAACGATGCGTCAGTAGTACGTCAATAGCCCGTCAACCGATGCTATTGTTTACATGTAAGAATGCATCGGGACCTTCGCCTTTAACATTTATGTGGACACCCTCGAATATTGCATGTATATAGATCTCGTTACAAAATATCTTTATTGCAAATAAGCAAGAAAGGAATCCCCTTTTATCACACAATAACTGTCGGACGATCAAAAATAAAATAAAGTAAAATAAACATAAATAATGTTATATATACATATATAATCGTCTACTCTATTATAAGCTCTCGTCCATTATAACCGACAGAAAATTGCGACTGTAAACGCGAGGGTGTTAATTTTAATGATAAATTCTCCAGCCAATTTGAATTTTCAATTAAACTGTCAAAGCCCCAATATCCACAAAATATTCATTATTCACGAATATGGAGACTTAATGTAGATAGATTTATCAAACTTAATGTAGATAGATTTACTCGCCTCATGCGTGAAACAAACAAATCTCTCGCTTTATTCAGAAAAACAATGTTGAATCATTCCGCTGCTCCCGCCAAAAAGAGCAGTAAAACAAATGTCATACCACTTTAACATTCTTCATCTTATCTCGAAGTCGCTCGAAATTGCGCATACGCATTTAGCGACTCGCGCTTTTATTCATCTCTTTCATCTCCACCTCTATCTTAACCGTTCGACAAAAGTTGTCCGAAAGAGATAATTCCTCGTTTCTTTTTTTCATCAAGATAGCAACAGGAACCTAAGATTAATGACGTACGGATAGATAAACCAAGGCTGAAGAGAATCATTATACGCGTTCAGCGCAAGCCCTTCTTCACCTGCGGTTAACCGTTGAACAAAGCCGGGAAGGTAATCGGAACTGACAACAACTGACTCTAGGGTCTCTCTCGCGGTTGCAGCACAGTGAGCCAAGGTTAACTAATGGTACGCATAAAGTTAACGGAGGTAACTGGTTATAAACAAGCGCGACGCAATCAAGATAATGGGAGAACCGTGCGCGATCGGATAAAGTCCTCGCGGAAGGATCGTCGCGAGGTAACTGACGTTTCGCCGATGTTCAAACGGAAGCGCGCACCCTCCGCGCTTCGGGGCACCCTCCCGCTCTAGCAGCGGGGTAACCTTTCCCACCCCGCGGCCCGAACGCGTCACGGCCTAACCCACCCTCAGCGACCCCAGGACCGTAGCCACCCCGTCAGGTGGAGACTCCACCTCCCTACGCTACTCGTGTGTCTCGTCCGCCCGTCCCTCACGACGCAGATGGACGGGATCTGTTGTCGACTTGCCAACGGAATGGACTCCTCCTCGTTTACCCGCCATTGTCTTACTCGTCAGTGTCGTCGCGACGGTGGATTGAGAAATTGCGCCGAACAAAAAGCAAAAAAAAAAAAGATAAGAAAGAGATTGTCCCGAGTCTTTGCGCGAATACCGTCTTATGGACCACTCCGATCTTTATTTCATCGTAAAAACATCGCTACCGCATCGCTACCATCGATAAGTCGTTACATCGATTCAACGACTGTAAAACACTTTAAAAACACTTCGCGACGAGGACAAGCAAAATTGTACAGAAATGCTCTCGAAACTAGGATCGCTGTAAAAGCAGTATGTAATTTAATTCAGAATCGATAAGTAAAAATAATTTTCATTTATATTAAAAAAAAAGAACAAAATTAGATCAATACACTTTTAACATTGTAATAGAAGAATGATCCGATGTTGAAATTCTTGCAAAATCCTAATTCATTAAATGCATGAAATTTCTGCGAAATTGGCTGAGATAAACGTCATTCCAGATATGATTTCCTGCATTAGCAGATGCATCGAATAATCGATGAAACTTTTCGCACTAGTACTAAGATAAACAACATACGCCCATATGCATCGATGATAAAAATAATACATCGCAAATGATGCAATGTGCATCAGCGAAGTGAAGTTAAATCATCTAACTGACGCGAGCGGATACTTAATTCGTTCTCGATAACGCGCAAATCGAATACACGGATCATCGCAACTTTCTCGAAGGCTGAAGAGGGTCAGACGGCGTGGGAGGACGGTACTCAGTAGGGAGAAGGGAAACCGAGAGGGTATGTGTGTGGTGTGTGAGAAAAAGAGAAAGATAAAGAGAATATGGAGGGGAAGGTAAGAGAGTGAGAGAGAGAGAGAGAGAAGGCAGTAAGAGGGCGTAGTAAACGGAGAAGCACTGTATATAGACTCGAAAAGCCAAGAGAAGAGCAGAGGGTTGGTCGATGCCGCAAGGTCGTTCGGTATCGACGGTCTCCCCGAGCCCCCTCTTGTCCAGAATGTCCCGATCCAATTGACGTTTCGTTACTCCGCCACGATTCATTGAGGGCCAGCGTGTGACAGACGTTTCTAACCATCGGCATAAATCACACACGGTGCTACCAAAGGTGTGACTCTGCTCGATACTTTGTCACCCATGCCGAGGCCAAGGTATCAATATATTCAATGTTAGGTCAGAGATAATCGATATCGTTATAGTTTTCAACGATAAACGTGCTAATGGTTACAGAAATATCAAGAAATTGTAATTATTTTTTTAGATGTGATAATTATCAGGTAATGTCATTGGAAAATACAAAGTTGACCATCTACCTAAAGCATTCTTCTGAAATCTTGAAACATTGCATTTTTTTCTAATTTAAATTAATGAAAAATTCACGTACTAATAAAATGTTCAATAAAAAAAACATAATGAATAATATAACTAAAGAATTTATAAAATTTTAAAATGATCAAATATAAAATATTAATCTAAATTTTCCAGATTCTCTTCATTTTAATAATTAATCCCAATGTCCCTGTTATTCTAGTCGATCCTATCGTAAGACACCGCTAGAATCAATCTTAAATCTGATGTTTCAAGGAGATAACTCGATGCTAGAAAGCTCATCAGCTGATCGGTCGATCGATGTCACGCGTGGTTAGATAATCGTGATTAAAAAGTCATATTATCACAACATCGCTCCAGCACCGTTCACAACCGGTCAACTAACAAAGTCCGTCGCTATCTATTAATAGCGAAATCCATCGCTGGAATTATTATTCTCGCATTATTACCATACTAGGCGTGCATACACCTCTGTCAATGTCAGTTTAACCGTAACCCCACACCACGAACCACGAGAACATTATTGATGCACAATCCGAAAGCATGGTAGCGAATGCTAAATTAGCGATAAATTACGTTGATACAGATAAGCGCATATAGTATAGTAGATGTGTGCATTATAGATATATTGTAGATAAAGCATCTAACTATATTATATTTATATTATATATAAATAGGTACTACAAATTATATTTTCATGCCTACACAAAGACAAAAATTTGCTGATATAATGTATTTCTATGCTGTCATGACAAATTTGATCAGTTTATATAAACAGAACAAAGGAACTTACTAAAAGTATAAATTATTAAAAATAATCTTATTTAGTAAAAAAAAATTAATTTGATTAAAACTTAAATAAATTATTTCACTATAATAACAAATTAATTCCTATGTTGTTATCAAGGCAATAACGGTTGTACTGCAATAGCAAAAAATATATATATATTTACTAAATCATTTTAGAAAATTTATATTTTTATATATAAATATGTTAAGTAAAAATTAAGTCATATTATTTTATTTATTAAATTAATTAGTTTCAATATCGTCCAATTAACCATAGCGAAATTTAACTTTTATATTGAATACATAGTAATAGCAATATGCTGCGTCAGCAAAATTCTTTTTTATCGTATACATTGTATGCAGTAAATATCCAGATATATTTCTCCCTAAACACCTATATCGGTAAATAAGATATTTATAAAACTAAGCTAACAGAGACACATATTAACGTATGTATCCTTTGCATTACCCGAGATAAGCTACATATATTTCATCATTCGACATTCCAATTGAAAACAGCGCATCATTATTGATCGTTTATCAGTCTATACTATTAATCGCTAAACGACTAATTATAATCGTACCATTGAATATGCCTTGCGAGTTTTATGTATATAAAAGCATAACCCCCCTCCCCCCCTGTTTTATAGAAGACCTTGAACGTCAGTGTAACGAGAGGATATAATGAAAACGTGAAGCTCGATGAATCGAAAATAGAAAAAAAGTGGAAAATATGTTCCGGCGACAAGGCCATCTTTAATGAGAATTCGGGTGATTTTTTTCCATTCGTTCCACAAAGCTGCGGCCAAAATTCGAAAATAAAACCCAATCTAGAAGAATTTAATTGACTTCAATAACATTCCAATAAAATACGAATTAACAATTTCGATAAGTGCCAATATTCACAATGCTGTTCGCGGTCGTCGAATCATATTCTTAATTCTTGTTTGTTTGCACTCGTTTGCTTGTCTGTGTGTTCAGTTTTAGATGCTATATACGTGTCACCGTTTAACCCGTAACATTCTTAACAATAGGTTTTCCTAAAGTAAATAAATTCTTCAAACGTTGTGTAATATTTTAATAGCCTATTCCAAGATTAATTAGAGTTGAAAAATTTAAAATATAAAATGTAATTCTACAAAGTGTAATCATTAAATTATATGCGTTCAAAGTTGACTGTGAGAGCATATGGAATTTCGTGCGTTGATGTCCTAACTGCGCTTCCACGTGCAACTATGTCATCTGTTATTGATTTTCATGGCTCAGGTGATATTGACTTTTATTGCTCAGCTGATCTTGTCGTTCGATTTCTCTTGTGCAGGTACTATATGTATACACGTATACCGAAAGATTAATTCCACAAATAATAAATAATAAATAATAAATAATAAATAAATAATATTCACCGAGCTGGAGTACATCACAGTTGTTTAATCACTCGGGGATCTTTTTTCCTTTCTCTCTTTATCCGTCATTGTACTGCATTCACATAATATTCACTCAACATATTTAATTACAATCATGCGAGTATTAATTAACTAAATGTGACGATTACGCGACACTTTGCGTGACACTCTCTGCAGCGTTAATCGTGCGCAACGTATATGTTTTATTACGTTATGATGAAAAAAATAATGCGAAAATATTATAGTGCAATCGCACGGAATAGATCAACAACTCGCGTTGTTTCACAAAGTGCAACGCCGTTAACGAATCACCAACGTAGGTGCAGTATGTACGTACCGAATTTGTGCTATGCGGTTGACGAATGTAGAATATGAATAAAATATTAGTTACGATTGCACAAACTTATTAAACACGAGGTATTTCATAATTGTGACATATATTCGAAAAAAAGATAACTAAAAAAAATGGGATGAGAGTAATAAAGTTAAAATAACAGCCAATTAAGCTACTACGTCACAATGGACCAACCAAAAATACGCATTCGAAATTCAATATTACACACTACGTACATGCATACATACATACTAAACAATACAATCCAAAACTTCGAATATATAAATTCTGCGAAGTACATGTATTGTTAACAAATAATAGAAACGTCACGGGGGCTTTGCGTTATCTAAATTATTCAACCCGACGATTCGCAGTATTATTCCACGGTCTTAATTAAAAATAAAAAAATAGAGATACACGTTCTGTGCAATTAAACCAGCGAGGAGTTCAGAGCGCGACGCGAGATACGTTTGAAGCCAAGTGTATTATCAAAGAAATTATTATCGCAACGTAATTACCATAAAATAATTTATAATTTCCATTCAGCGTGTATTGATTGCTACTTCAAGCGAATAAATTGCACAAAATAAACTGCTTCACTACGCAGTCTCAATACGTAGAAACGTCTCGTTAATCGTGAGAATTAATTAAACGAGTGAGCCGATAATCGTTACTTGCTCACAAGGAATAATCGCGTTTCAAGAGATAACAACGAAGCGACACGCCGCTGCTGTCTGCTCGAGGTCCGCCGTGCGAATGGCTGGCAGTAAAGTGATCGTGCGTACACAACAATACCTACGCCATACGTCAACGTAAACAATGAGTGCCGAGTGCCGAGCGCGATGTTGTCAATCGACCTGCCGTTCAATCGCTACGAAATATTTAACATTTTAACGTATTGTCAAATAATTGTGCGCCTGCCTATTTCTGTTTCTCGTATTTTACATTAATTTTAGTGAACGGACTATTACCGTGCCACTTTAAATCTAATATTTGTTTGAGAAATCAAATTTACCCTCGTTTTAATCGGAAAAGCGTTTTTATTAAACATAACTAAAAAAAAAGAGTATGATTTATTAAGAGCAAGTTAATTTATTATCATTACTCCTCTCTAAACTTTTACGCTCCGAACAAATTGAAGTCGTGTGTGATTTTAGTAATTAAAAAACAAACTAAAATTAAATCAGCGCAAAAAGATTTAGTGATTTATTTCTTCTTCATTTATTTAAATTACATAATTTTACTTTTCTCGCGACATAAAAATTTGAAAAAGAAATAATAATAAAAAATTACAATTTTTATATTTTTTATAAACAAAAAATTCTTCGAATTTAGATTTAAATAATATCTCTATAATTCGTTTTTTAAAGTATTACTTTAATTACTTAATCAATTAAGAGTTTTATTTAAAAAACAAGTTTAAATTGTGTGTATAACAGTTAAAATTTGCTACATTACTTGAGTGTTATCAGTAAACAATGGCTACCAACTTATATCAGATAATTACTATAATATGTATAATATCAAAATTATACATTACGTAAAAGATAAAATCAGTTGAGCAATAAAAGTTAATAACAAATAACATCGATATGCGTGTTACAAGCCTAAACTTCATAATAGTAATTATTTTTTATCGAGGTTACAACTCGAAAACTACTGTAATTAAACATTTCAATATTTTCAAGACTTTAGTCTTCAATTCATCTCTAGAATATGTTATTAAAGTATTATAATACATTCTGTATACCTTTGATAAGATCTTTTAACAATTGTTATTTCATATACGATGGCTGAAACCTCTCAAACTTCTTATTTAATCAACAACGTTCAGAATGCACGTTTAAGGTTTCGCATTGAGATATGTATCAGACACGCATTGTGCACTTTTCGGCCGATTTTCAGCTCGACTCCGCCTAGCGCTATTCCCCTTACTTCACTAGGTATGCCACGTGCAGTTCAAGTGTCGAGTAAAACTTGGACGGCACGCTGCGTGAGGTAACGGGAATAGCGCTAGGCGCAGTCGAGCTGAAAAATCAGCCGAAAGTGCAACACGTGCCGAGTCCCGAATTATATCTCTTAAAAACGATGAAAAATTTCAAAACCTACGATACTGAGGAAGTAGTAATCACATTATAGTCTCGTCCTTGCTGAAGCAAAGTAGATCTATCGACGTAATTTATTCCGTTTTGCATGATTACGCCTCGTTTATAATACACTGCTAAATCTATAACGTTAAATTTAACCTTAGTCAAGTCACCCCTGCTCCTACTTAATAAATAGTTATTTTTAACTAAAACAATGGAGTTAAATAATTATAACTTACAATTTATAATTTAAAGGTCAAATTTAACCCAAATTTGGGTTAAATTTCATTGTTTTATTTCAAAAGAACCATATTGTTTCAGTTAAAAATAACTATTTATTAAGTAGAAACAGTGGCGACTTAAATAAGATTAACTTTGATACTATATAGATTTAACAGTGTACAAAACGTACAAAGTTAGAACGAACACTCAGGGAAATGTTTCGCTGTTCCAAATAGAATTCTAAATATTACACTTAAATTATATCGCTGTTTTTTGTATCTGCTAAAAAATTGTCTATCATATGAATTTATAGCAACAATATTCTAAGAATATATGCAAGAAAATATAAGTCTCATAATCAAATATGATTGGAGTCTGAATTGATTAAACGTCATAGAGAAACTTTCTTGCTAAATTTGACAAATAGTTCAGATATAATATCTGTCTCTGTTATCTGTATTGATTAAATACAAAACATATGTGATATCGCAGTGCTTATACTAATCACTTATCCGTTTTAGCTAATTTTTCGTACCTAAATAATTCTCGCTATAATTGCAAGATTACTTTTTTCAATGAATGATATTCGTAATTTGTGATACATTCAATGCAGCTTCCTGTTTAAAGCAAATCTTAAACACAAACTGTAAACATGATCTACTTTAATTTTAAACTTCTCTCATACAATGATACGGCGATGGAACAATCAATCTGCGAATAATTAGTCATAACAAAAAATAAACATAATAATGATGCATCGCGGTCTGTCATCATTTTCACGGTATGCTCGCGATAATTCCGCGAGAGGAAGAGCCGGTTTACAGAAAAGCGGATGCGGCGGTAGCTTGTCCGGCTGAGAAAACATCCCCACACATGATGACACACGTGGCACTTGCGACTGCATATAATCAGCAATGGCCCGCGCGTGCATATGTATCTAAGCAAATGAACTGTGAGATATACCATCGCAAACATTCGCGCGGGATGGACGCCGCAAGCAAAACACGCCGTGTCTTATCTCGGTCTTCTTTTGTTCGACTCCTCTTTTGTCACAATCTTCGCGGCCACTAGCGTTTTCAATAATAAACGTCAAGTAGTTTTCCAAAGCGATTGAAAACTTTAAATTACCGGGATTAAATGTCGAGAATTAAAAGAAAAAAAAATTGAGAACTGATGAGAAAAATCATGTACAAAGATTATACGTACAAAAATGGTATATTAAAACCATTTTGATATTTAGATCCATTTCATTTCAAAAGCTGACACTTTTCTTTCGTTATATGTAATTCCTGCAATTCTAATGGAATCCTCTTTTCCATTTATATTAATTCCTTAATAATTATTACACACATGATGTATTACATACGATGCATAAATCAAGGGCGTGGAATGGCGCATAACGAAAAATCGCTTACCGCTCTCGCCTATATGTCGATCCATTGTGTCACTTGAGCGCGCTAAAAATGTATTTGTCCATCGGACACGATGTCGATAAATCGAAGAAATCGAGAACAGTTTGTTGCACACATGCCACAGAAACCAATATAATAAATTCAATTTTCAATTCAATTTTTTCAATGTCGCAGATTCACGAAATTGAAGCTTGAGTTAATTAGTGCAATTATCGCGAATAAATAGATTTATTTTGTGCGTTCGCATAAAATT